>NC_133310.1:2623186-2768651 GCF_012295235.1 Primulina huaijiensis | reverse complement strand
ATATATATATATATATAAATTTTATGTCTAAATTTTTTAATTTTTGTATGTTATTATTATATGTTTAGTTGTCTATACTGATTGAAAAAAATAACAATTTTTTTCTTTTTATAATTTGGTAGACCCAAATTTTAAGTCAGTTTTTTTACATATTATTAATATCCAAGTATATACTTTATAGTTTTCTGTATGTGTTTTCTATTCACGATTCACGAACGTCATACACTTTGATTAACAATAAATCCAATTCATTTTAATTATTGCTTCATCTTTCATAATCTCTAAAAAATTCAAAATGTCACCAAATTTTAGGTTTGATTTTTCGTTCAATGTTTGTCGATCATTCAATTATTTTATAATTTTATGTTTTTTCTAATCGATAATGAATTCATGCTTAATTTTCGAACGTATATTTTATATCATATTTTGTTTTGATTTCGGATTTTGTACACGCTGTTGTTCATAATTTTTCTGACGTTTTCCCATTAATTATCAATGCTACTGGCTGTGCGTAACTTGTGTTCAAACTTTATGACACATTATTTTTAGTTGTCATTAATCAGTGCTCTTTTTTGCTTTATTAATTATAATATATTGTTACCTACACTGAACCAAGATCCTGGTTCCGCAGAGCTCGAGATCGATTCGAAGTTCGAAAAATTTGGCACAAATTCGGTTATAATTAAAACTCAAGTTCGGGTAAAAAGATTCGACTATGTTCGCGAACTATTCGAACTATTACTTGAAAATAAGCACTCGAAAAGCTCGAAATATATTTATTTAATATATAATTATATTGTATTAATAAATATTAAGATTGCACGAACAAAAAAAAATTTGACTCAAAAAATTCAAACATGTTCGAGTTTGACTCGAATTCGATAAGCTTGAACATAAATAAAATATTTTTCGAGCCAACTCGAAAAGATCACGAACCAATTCATTTCGTTTACATCCCTAGTGTGAATAAAGGGTTTAAAAGATAGCCATATTTTAAGTATTGTTTAAATTCTCACTAAGAGTTTCGATTTATGCAGTTATAAGTCTTATTCGAAGTGTATTTGTACAATGGTTATATAAATCAAAGTCTTTTGTGGATTCCTTCCTAAGTGAAAAAAAAGAGTGATATAAAAGTTATTAATCTCCGAACATCTATAAAATATCGTACCTCATTTACTTTATATTTCTGTATGCTTTATTGTTTTTATCTAACCGCATTATTAACCGTTTGCTTACATTGAATTTATTGTATCACTAGTAATGTCAGACCGTTTTCGCACTCAAAATCTTTTAAGTGGTCCAATTAATTGTAACCGTTCAAGAAATGCATTTATAGCTAATAACTGTTAAGGTCATCTCAAGTTTTCGAGAAATTTTAAAGATTTCATTCATCCTTATAAATTATTTTTCGATCCCAATATTCGCGGTAATTTAAATATCACAAAAAATTTTATGAGACTATCTCACATATTAAATTTGTGAGACGAATTTCTAACCCGACTCAGTTCATAAAAAAATATTATTTTTTAAATAATGCGGCTAGATAATGCGGTTAACAAAATAAGTTTTCCTTCATTTATTGAGCGTTTTTCTAAACATTCACCCACTTTCTAGATAATAAGAGTGAGAATGAAGTTTTGGACCATGAACAAACAAAGTTTTGTCAAGATTTCTTGAGGGTTTTCACTATCATTTATTTAGCTTAATTTTATAACATAGGTTTTTTCAAATGTTCCGCTGTTATTTCAAGTTATGAGTTGTGAATATATGTTTTGAATTTGTAATAAAATAGAACAATTTTCTAGAATTTTAGTACCTTTGAGGCTTAAACATTTTTTAAAGTTTACTCACAAATTTTGAGGATGTTAATGTCGCGTCTCGAGCTCAGAACATGCATCATGGGTACTTCTAATCAATAGCCACTAACGAAGAATTAAGAACGAACGTTTGCTGTTTTTATCAAAAATTATAATTTTTTAATAAAACGTGTGTCATTCGATTTCATAATCGACATCAAAATTAATGTGAGTCTGATTCCTTGATCGCAAGAAGTTGAATTTACTTGGAGGGAAATGTCGGGATCAATATCGGTCATGCTATAAAACGATCAAAATGTGACAATTTCGATGTATCATAAAAAAGATTGATGTTTGATCATTATCGACAATTATTGATTTTGATTTTAAAAAAACTATTATATAATAATCTGTGATAAATAATATAATAATCTGTGATAAAATATAATCGTGAAATAATGACATTTGATCGAATGGTACACGCTTCAAACTGAAGCTTTGAAGCTAGTCGTAAAAACCAAGAAAGGTATAATCCATTGATTAAAGCAAGCTGAAACCTGTCAAGATCTCTTATTTCAATTCAAGAGTACAATCAATCCTCAATCTGCAATCCAAAGCATCAGTAACCATCCCATGAACTTACTTTTGTTGGGCAAATTTAAATCTTGGGATTAGATTAATCGCTGAAAGGGACGAGATTATGGCAATATTTTGTTGGGATTACATAGCCAGTCAAGGGAATCAAGAAGGCATGAGTTTGATTGGCTGGTTTCCGTGGTCCCGTGCGTGCCTTAAACTTCACTTGAAATTTCACATAGGCATATAATGGGCAAGTTCTGGAATTGCTGCCTGAAGAATCGAGCTTTGAAGCGTAGCCCACGATCACAGGTACCTCTGTTGTCTTGATGGTTTCTTAAAAATGTGCTTCTGCTCGAATTTTGTGGGAAATACATGAAATTTTGAAATCCGTTTAAGATTTCTTTGATGTAGAGACTTTCAATTGATCCTTTGTTTTTTCACTTTAGGGGTCAAGAGACAATATGGAGACGCCATCCACTAGCAATGCCAATAATAACTCTAAATCCGAGGTAATAAAGGCGTTTTTTTTTGCAACTTCTGATGTTTTTATTTATTTGATTATTGCGTCGTTCTTGGACGTATTTAATTCATCTTTCATTGGTTTTAGGAGATGCAATCCTGTGCCATTTATACTTGACTTAATCGTATTTTATCATCTCTTTTATTTTTCGATTCTTCATATTTTCTTGCTTGTTTTGCTTTTGCGAGATCAGTTCTTGATGGGTGAGCTTGATGGCAACTGAAAAGCTCTGAGATTTGTGTAAATGATCAATAGGAAAATCCAACTTATGGAGCATTACAAGTTCTAAATTTTGTGAATATGGTGTTTGATAAGGGTCATGAGCCAGTCGATGCATTTTGAAGCCTACAAAATGTCCTACAGTTAGAAAAAAAATGAAGCTTTCTTGTTTGAAATGGCGTGATGTGATAATTTTGAAGTTTTATTTTTGTCATTGTATTGCAGCTTCATCATAATTTTTTTATCAGACAGGGAGAATTTATCCAAACATTTTGTTTTGTTCACTTAACAAATTGCTGTTACTGTAAACGAGCTTATCTCACTTTCATGAATCAAATTTGAATTCCAGCTGAATTTGAACGAGAAATTGAAGGATTCAATCAGCATACCAGCAACCAATATCATACATAACCATGATTTCTCTGGAGGGCTTCATTTATGGCATCCTAATTGCTGCAATGCCTTTGTTGTTTCGTCAGAATCCGGTTACCCTGAAGGATTATCAACTAAGCTAAGCGGCAGTTTTGCCGTTGTCACAAACCGGAAAGAATCCTGGCAAGGCCTGGAGCAAGACATCACCAGCAGAGTTTCTGCAGGATCTAACTACATAGTCTGTGCTTGGGTTGGAATATCAGGGGCCGTTGAAGGTGTTGCCAATGTTTTGGCCACTTTGAAACTAGAAAATCAGGATTCATCAGTTAGCTATTTGTTTATTGGAAGGTATATTTTTCTCTTTTTTGATGGTGTTCTAGCTTGGGGAAGCTATTCCCAATTTGCATCTACGTAGGGAACCCTGGAAGTAGTGGGGTGCCATCCATGACAGCCATTCAAATGAAAACATGTGCAATCTCATTTTTATATTTTTTATTTTTCAAAATATAATGTTTTCTCCCCGATTTTGTTTAGTGCATTATTTGTGAACTTTATGTACTGGTTCCAACCCTGACCTTTGCAGAACCTCTGCGTCAACTGAACGTTGGGAGAAGGTAGAAGGTACATTTTGTCTGTCAACAATGCCTCAGAGGGTCACATTTTATCTGGAAGGGCCTTCATCTGGCATCGACCTACTCATAAGATCTGTACAGGTCTCCTGCCCCAGTTCCAATGAATGTGAGGTATTTTCGTGCCGAAAGTAACATATTCTCCTTCAGCTTTGTAACTATTTATTTGTGAAAAGGTGTCGGTGAAAATAAACTTCATTCTTGCAATTGGAAATTGAGAAGGATGATAAAGAATATGTATGTATCTTTCGTTGCTTTTAAATTTTTGATGTATTGTTGTTTTCTCGCATCTGATAGAGTCAAAGCACTGGATCTTTATCAGACGGCGATGAGAACATAATACAGAACCCGACATTTGATGATGGACTAAATAATTGGTCTGGAAGAGGTTGTAAGATTGTTGTGGGTGATTCTATGGCTGATGGGAAAGTTCTTCCCATGTCTGGAAAGTACTTTGCATCCACGGCAGATCGAACTCAGAACTGGAATGGGATTCAACAAGAGATTACTGGGAGAGTGCAGCGGAAGCTTGCGTATGAGGTTGTGGCTACAGTTCGAATATTAGGTAATAACATCACCAGTGCAAATGTTAGGGCTACACTGTGGGTTCAGGCAGCAAATCTCCCCGAGCAGTATATTGGGATTGGCAGGTTAGTTTTATCTTATTGTCAACATTCCAATGCTGATATTTTCAGTTCTTTTGGTCTCAAGCTAACTTATTTTAAAGTTGAGATGGTTTTCTTTATACAAGATGCTGTGATTGTTAATGCTAAATATATGCACTCTTTATCCTTTTTAAGGTTCTGATGAACCTTGTCTCTTATTTACTTGATAAATCCTGATATATAAATCAAAACGGAGTGGTGTGACTAATGCACTTGTCTTTTTATGTTGCGTTTTTTTCTTTTGAAATGGAAATGATTATGCAGGTGTATTTCATTTTTCCTGGTGAATTTAATATCATTTAACATTATACTGAACTATCGTCGTTGCTTGTGATGCATTCAAGTTTACTATATGATTTTATGAATCTATTTTTTCTGTAGTGTGCAGGCAACAGACAAAGATTGGGTGCAGCTGCAAGGAAAATTTCTTCTAAACGGCATCCCCTCACGAATAATTATTTTTTTAGAAGGACCACCTCCTGGAACTGATATCCTCCTCAATAATCTAATAGTAAAGCACGCTGCCAAAGCTCCACCTGCATCTCCACCAGTCATTGAGGTTGTTAAATTAGTAACTGGAAGTGCCTGAAATATTTAGCAGAGCTGCTTAATTTTCTTACACTCAAGTTAATTTCTTTTTCTCAGAATGCTGCTTTTGGGGTAAATATTATTGTGAATAGCAACCTTAGTGACAGCTCCAATGGATGGTTTCCTCTTGGAAATTGCACACTTAGTGTCGGAAATGGTTCGCCACATATTCTTCCTCCCATGGCTAGAGATTCCCTTGGAGCCCACGAGCCTTTAAGTGGTCGCTACATTCTTGTAACCAATCGTACTCAAACATGGATGGGCCCAGCCCAGATGATAACAGATAATCTGAAACTATATTTGACATATCAAGTGTCAGCTTGGGTTCGAATTAGATCTGGTGTAACTAAACCACAAAATGTTAACGTTGCTCTTGGTGTGGACAGTCAATGGGTAAATGGTGGCCAAGTAGAGATTGGTGATGATAAATGGCATGAAATTGGTGGATCTTTTAGAATCGAGAAGCAACCAGCAAAAGTAATGGTTTATGTCCAAGGTCCTGATGCTGGTGTCGATTTGATGGTGGCCGGACTTCAAATCTTTCCTGTCGATAGACACATGAGATTTAAACGCTTGCAAACACTGACTGACAAGGTAAGTGGCGAAGGCGGTTCTTGATGTTCAATTATTGTATGCAAAGTAAGATTTTCTTTACTAAGTGCATGTTATATCATGCAGATACGCAAGCGTGATATTACCTTAAAGTTTATTGCATCTGAGTCGAGCTCTCTGGGTGGTGCCTTTGTGAAAATCAGACAGACACAAAACAGTTTCCCAATTGGATCATGCATGGAGAGATCAAACATTGAGAACGAAGATTTTGTCGATTTCTTCTCCAAAAACTTTAACTGGGCCGTCTTTGGAAACGAGTTGAAGTGGTACTGGACCGAGGCACAGAGAGGAAACTTAAACTACAAAGATGCTGATGATATGTTAAACTTTTGTACAAGCCGGAACATTCAACTTCGTGGGCACTGCATCTTTTGGGAAGTCGAGGATGCAGTTCAATCATGGATACGTTCTTTGAGCAAAGACGACATGATGTCAGCTGTTCAGAACCGTCTAACCAGTCTTCTGAACCGATATAAGGGTAAATTCAAGCACTACGATGTGAACAATGAAATGCTGCATGGTTCCTTTTTCCAAGATCATTTAGGAAAAGATATCAGAGCCAACATGTTCAAGATTGCAAATCAACTTGACCCCTCTGCCACCCTTTTTGTTAACGACTACCACATAGAAGATGGCTGTGATACACGGTCATCACCAGAGAAATACATTCAACACATTCTGGACCTCCAAGAACAAGGAGCACCAGTTGGAGGAATAGGCTTACAGGGGCACATAGAGAATCCAATCGGTCCCATCGTTTGTTCCGCACTCGATAAGTTGGGCATTCTTGGCCTTCCAATCTGGTTCACAGAAGTCGACATCTCTTCGGACAACGAGTATGTTAGAGCTGATGATTTGGAAGTCATGCTTCGAGAGGCATTTGCTCACCCTGCGGTCGAGGGCGTAATGTTTTGGGGATTCTGGGAGCTGTTTATGAGTCGTAACAATGCTCACTTAGTGAACGCAGAAGGTGATGTTAATGAAGCTGGTAAAAGGTACCTTGCACTTAAGAAAGAATGGCTGACTCGTGCTCATGGACATGTAAATGAACAAGGTGAATTCGAGTTCAGAGGATTTCATGGTTCGTATGAAGTCGAGCTCGTTTCAGTTTGTCGGAAGAAATTGGCATTTAAAACATTTGAGGTTGATCAAGGTCTGGATCCAGTTGTGGTATCCGTAAATTTATAGTTGTCGATGACTTATGCTTCACACTGACTGGATTAAGGGATTATTAAACTTGTCAATCCAAACAGATGATGATGCTCATGTAAATGAAATAATGTGTTGGTGACTTGTGGAAATGTGACGGTGATTATACAATGGCTGTGTCTTAGTTTTCTGCTATTATTACAGGGTTCAAGACATTAATAGATGGACGGCTGCGATCATATTATTTGATATTTGAGGTTAAGCTCGAATTTATGAATTAATTCTTGAATTATCTTCTAAGCTTGGGTTCTGTCCAAGTTTGGAATGCTTCCAGACCCAATTATAATTTGTAAAACATATCTAGTTCAACTCAGAAAAAAAGGAAAAAAAACTCTTGAACCGGCAATCAATATATATCATATCAATTTTTTTTTTCTTTAATATATTCATCTTGCTTCGAATTCAATAATTTATGTGCAAAAAATAAAAAATACTATTCAATACTCTCAACAATATTATAAGTAAAAAATAGCTTCACTAATCATGATTTCCTCTGATCTAACTTCGTTTAATAACCGAGAATGAATCTTGTTTTTGTCTTCTCACAGTTTCAACAAATTTCTATATCCAAATTTCAAAATAAGAATATTTCAAGCTCTGTATTACTTCATCACTACTATATCACCTACATTCTACAAGCTTTGTTAATCAAGAAGACAAAACAGGAATCCACTGATCCCCTTGAATGAAACTCTGGATCGAGTACGAATCGACGTGCTCGGCCGGAATCATACTACTCCAATTAACACGTTTCGATGTATCAGATCCAGTCCCAGTATTCTCAAACTCCCCATAATATAACGTATTCAATGCGAAATCGCCACTCCAAGGCATCCATCCATCTGCCGCTATGAGAGCCTCCAACGTACATCGAATGAAAACCGTCCTCGAGTACTCCTTCCATGGCCTGCCGAGGTAATTCTTGTGGACACTGGGTTTACTATGGTACAAAGCCATGTACGCATCAGTGCCATTGATGACACAGTTCTGAAAAACAAAGCCTGTGGATTGGCCGGGGTCGATTCTACCATGTGCCGTTACAGCATTGTTCTCGCCTTTTTCGGGATTGAGTTGCCGGGGGGCAACCAGGATGAGGCAGTCTTGGAAGAATGCAGCTGATTGTCCGAATATGAAGTCGACATTGCCTTGGATTCGGCATGATTTGAAGTACTGGCGGAGTGAGTGGGCGTAGAGGGTGTCTTGATTACCGATGAATTCGCAGTTTTCGAAGATGGAGAGGTCGCTGTCGGATCGGAAAGCTACTGCTTGATGAGCATCAGGGCCTGCTGTGTTTCGGATTGTGAGATTAGTTGCCATGAATCCATCGCCCAGAACTCCTGCATGTACAGCGGTTCAAAAGTTAAAATAACATTATGAAACCAAAGTAGGTAAAAGGTGTAATAATATATATTTACTGAGTTATCTAAATAGCAAATTCGTCTCACAAAATTAACTCGTGAGTACCTCACATAAGTTTTTGTGATGAAACCAAGTGTTAGACTTTGTTTAATAGATGATTTAATGGTTAGTAAGCAAAAATTATTCCGATTTTTCAGTTCAAGGTCAAATATAAATTTGATGCAACATAATTTTGAGGCCTAGTGAAAATATTTCACCCCAATCAAAAGCATTTTGTCCTAGGCAAAAATTTGCGTGAAACGGTCTCACGGATCGTATTTTGTGAAACGAATATCTTATTTGGGTCATCCATGAAAAATTATTACTTTTATGTAGGTTGACTCGTCTCACATATAAAGATTCGTGAGACCGTCTCACAAGAGACCTACTCTTGTTATGTGACCAACAAATTGATTGGAAAAATGATAGTGTATTATATATTTTCATTTAAACAATTAAATTTATTGTGATTTTATTTTTAAGTTCTTTATGGGGGGAGTAGCTATAGGGATGCATCACATAAAACTTAATGTTTGAATTTTCATTTCCAATTAAAAGAAAAAAAATTACTTGGATTATATGACCTCCTCAGTCTTACCAACGGTGGCGGATTCATAGGTGGTCATCCCTGGCTGGCCTACATTCATGGAACCTGAAATGACCGTTTTGCCCATCCCGTCCCCGATGAACACCACGTTCTTCTTCTCCAATGGCACCCGAACCGTCTCCTCGTAAACCCCTTCCTTGATCCATATCACGAACCGTTTGCCCGGCCCGGGGTTATCCGGTCCCGCATTCACCGCTTCTTGCACTGCATTGTAATCGCACGCGCCGCCCTTGCATACCGTCACATCCGCCTTGAGAGCAGGCGGCACCCCGCCTACCAAACCGGAGCCCGAGCCGGTTTCCCAGAACCCGTCGCGCTCCGTCTTTGGCGGGGCCCAAGACTCCGTTTGGTCAGCGAAAACGTCGTAATTCGCGAGCATTGCTAGCGCATTGCTGGTGGATACGAGCAATGAGGAATTAAAGAACGCCATTGTGGGCTGGACGAGAGCCGTGTCGGAGTCGTTGGCGTATAGCTTCAGCCCAGACCAGCAGCCGTACTGATACGCCAACGCCGCGCTAACCCATGCCCGCGCGTCCTTAATACTGCCACCTACCAACGCGCCACCCGTCAGATTCAAACGGTAATCGGAGTAACGCAGAATATTGAGGCAAGTAGTTGCGGCGTAGGACCTGTTCTGGTTCCCCACGGACGCGACCAGGATATTCTGAACCATGCCCCGACCCGTTTCAAGATTTCGGGAGGAAACCTTCACGGCGGATTGAATAACATCCAGAACCGCGGCGTTTGCGGGGACTGTATTGGAATGGGACAGCCATGCTTCGCAAGTTTGAGGGTCAAGCGAGGCCTTGCAGGTCTCGCGAATGACATATATGTTGTCAGAAGGCGAGCCGTCGGCGGTGGACAATGGCTGGTGGTTGCGCTGGTGGGAGACGGCGGAGAGGGTGAAGAAAAGAAGAGGTAATAGAATCACGGAAGACAGGAGAACCGCCATTGAAATGATGCAGAATTTCAATCTCCGGGATTTCTTGGGATTGTTTGCAGCAAAGGTGGGTGAAGTTTGGGGGGAGTTCACATGTTTTTGGTACTGCATCATTGTCGAATTTAAAGAAAGATTCTGAAAACAACGTGACAAATCAAGAGATTAACAGATAATGATGTAAGCGGGAAGAATAGTTTAAGCAACGTTGTTAACTTCTGTCTGACACAATTTAGGAGGATGACGATTGGAAGTGGAGTCACGGGTTTGGATACCGAAGGAAATGGGAGGGAGAGGGGTGGGGAGGGGGGGGGGGGGGGGGGGGNTTTATGAATTGTGGGGGTCGTTGGCTTGCTACAATTAAATGGGCTAAATTATGTCATCTATTATTGTAAAAAAAAAAAAGAAGCGAAAAATCCCCAAATTCATAACATTTTAAAAGTCTATATATTTTTATTTATTTGATCACAAATAAGAAAGATCCCGAGGGATACAAATTAGATTGGTATTATCAAAAAACCTAAAGTTATAAACATAAAAAACAATAGATTGTCGTTCAAAAAATTATTTATTTCACATCAATCAAATCATTTAATCTAAAATTATAACACTATCTTTTGTTTTTTTCCCTTTTGATATTCATTTATTATTGCTTATGTCAAATTTAATCAATCAAATCAATGATAGAACAATTTACTTATTAAATATCATTCTACATCATACTCAATTTTTTAACAAGTACAACATTACTTATCATATCCAATGCCATCAAACTAAGTAAACGCACCATTAGTTTACTCTAGGCTTAGGTTTGGAGGGAAGAAAACATAAGTCGTATTGGGGGTCAATTTCATAGGAAAAAGAGAGAGAGAAATTGATAAATGCCGAACACTCTTGGTTTTTACATGTCATGTGCATTTAGGGACATACAACGATGTATATATATATATATATACATACCTATAGCAAAACAAGACGACAGACACCATCAGGTTAAAATAACCCAAATAAATCAAAATAGCACATGTGAGCCCACCCATGTTGTATTCTCTGCTGGCCAATTTGGGTTGTAAGATCGCACATGGCAGAAACGTATAGTGCATGTGAATTGGGCATATACAATGTTAGACAACTTCAAAAACTTTAGACAGGTGTATGCTTCGGTTGAATCTCTTGTGCACCAGAATCCAGATTCTTCAGGTCTATGCTTTACATTTCGGTATGGTTTTTTGCTTGCATCTTGAGTTGGACAATGTGTGCATTTACTCGGATTCCCTAGATGCTGTTTGTGTTGGAAATGGTTAGTGATAACTATTGAATGCAAGTCCCACATTGAAACAGAAAGAGGAGAGTGAAGTTCTTGTAAGTGGAAATACATCAAATAATTTGTATTTGAGTGTTGACTAGTGTGGAGGGAAAATTCTCCATAATATATTTAATAGTCAAAGACAAAGATTAGCACCTGAGCACTAAAATAAGAATAAATTCGGAATTATTATTTTAATTATTCTATAATTAAAATAATGAATTGTGTCTGTAATGGAATGAATCATTGCACCTTTTGAATGACTCAGTGGAAATTTTCCAATGGGGTTAGTGTCCATCCATAAACAATTCAAATGAAAGGTGCTTGTCTGTTCAATATTCATAAAGGTGTCTATTCGAAAAGGCACACCATTTCGAGGAGGTGATTCTACTTTATAAATACAACTTCATCTTTTAAATTAAAAAAAACAACAAATATATCATTTCATTTTTCTCTAATCTGTCTTGGAAAAATATATAGATATTGTTGTCTATATATTTTATTCTTTGTTTTGAATTTTCCTGGAAGGAAATTGCCATTTACCAGCAGCAATATAGCTGGGCGATATTTCTTTAAGGACATCATTATTGCGATCAAAACAATATACATTCTGGAACCAAATTATCTAACAATCTTAAAGAAATATTTTCCTTTTTTTTTTGTTTCCCTGCAATGGAGACCACTGGTTCAAAATCTGTTTTTGATGCATTGAAGTTAGATCGATTTGATGGGACTAACTTCATTCGTTGGAAGGACAAATTGTTCTTCCTACTCACTGAATTGGGAGTCGCATATTTTTTGAGTCAAAGCCTACCCAAAATCCCTGCACCATCTGATGAAGATACAGATGTTATCAAAGCATCACGTAAAAAACGAGAAGAGGATGAAGTTAGCTGTAGAGGATACATCCTGAATGCCTTATATGATCTCTTCCGTTCAATCAAATTCCCACATGAAATCTGGAGTGCCCTGGAGTAAAAATATACATCAGAGAAACAAGGTACTGATAGATTTCTAAGCATGAAGTTTTTTGAATTTCAAATGGTTGATAATAAATCTGTCATGGATCAAGTCGATGAACTACTCGTCTTAGTCTCTAGACTCAAAGATTTGAAAATAGAAGTGTCTGAACAATTGCAAGTGGCTGCTGTAATTGCAAAATTTCCAACCACTTGGAATGGCTATAGAAAGAAATTGTTGCACACTTCTGAAGATTTTACTATAGACCAACTCATGAAGCATATTCGAATTGTAGAGGAAACTTGAATTCGTGAAAATAAATTTGCTTTAGAGTCTGGTTCTAAGGTTAATAATGTTGAGTCTAGCATTAAGAAAGTTGGTTATTCTGGAAAGAAAAGAAAGTTTGTTGAAACCTCAAGCGAAAATATTGCCAACAAAAAGAAGAACAAGACATGTTACTTTTATGGAAAGAAAGACCATTTCAAGAAATAGTGCATGTTCTACAAGAAACTGAAGGTGGAAGGAAATGCTGGAAAAAAGACTGCAAATCTTTGAGAACATCCAGCAATTCCCCCTGATATTGTTGCTATGGTTTCTGATCTAAAGATAAGCATGATAACAGAATGCAACATGGCAACAAATGAGAAATCTGATGATTGGTGGTATGATTCCGGTGCAACTATTCATGTTTGCGATGAAAAAGGTTTGTTCAAAAACTATGAACTTGCTGAGAAAGAAGACAAAGTCTTGATGGGAAATCATGATACTGCCATGGTACTTGGAAGAGGAACTATCGAATGGCAATTCACCTCTGGAAAGAAAGTGATCTTGATGAATGTACTACATGTTCTGGATGTGAGGAAGAATCTGATTTCTGCAAGTTTGTTGTGCAAGAAGGGCTTGAAGGCTGTAATAAAAGCATAAAAACTTATACTTTCTAAGAATGGTGTGTTTGTAGGACAAGGATACTCATGTGATGGAATGTTCAAACTAAGTATTAATAAAGTGGATATTCTGCTATATGCTTGAGTATCCTTTTAATTTATGGCATGGTAGATTATCTCATGTTAATTTTAAGTCAATTAAATTTATGTCAAAGCATGGTTTAATTTCTTGTACAAATGAAAATTCTAAAAAATATGAAATCTGCATACAAGCAAAAATGACTAAAAAACATTTTCCTAAAAATGAGAGAACAACTGAGTTGCTTGAATTAGTACATACTGACATATGTAAATTAAATGGACATTTGACTAGAGGCGGAAAAAGATATTTCATAACTTTTATAGACGATCATTCCAGCTTCACGCATGTTTATTTATTGAGAACAAAAGATCAAGCATTTGATGTGTTTAAAAGTTACAAAGTCATGGTTGAGAATCAATTAGAAAAGAAAATTAAGATCCTGTGAAGTGATCGAGGTGGTGAATATTTTCCAATTGAATTTACTGTCTTGTGTGAAGAAAATGGTTTAATCCATCAAACTAGTGACCATGCACCCCTCAACGAAATGGTTTGGCGAAAAGAAAAAATAGAACATTGGTAGATATGATAAATGCCATGCTTATGCATGCTAATCTACCAACAAATCTATGGGGAGAAGCATTGTTAACAGCTTGTCATGTACACAATCGAATTCTATCAAAGAAGACTAAAACTTTTCCATATGAAGTATGGAAAGGAAGGAAGCCAAATCTTAATTATTTGAGGGTATGGGGTTGTCTAGCCTATTATAGAGTTTCAGATCCTAAAAGGACCAAGTTGGGACCTAGTGCTCTCAAAAGTATTTTCGTGGGATATGCTGAAAATTCAAAAGCTTATGGATTGTTGGATTCAGACTCTAATTCTATTATATAGTCTAGGAATGTTGAATTTTTAGAAACTAGCTTTCTTAAAGATCCAAGAGTTAATACACAATCAAACAAAGAAATTCCTAAATATCTAACACAAAACACTACAATGGATTTTAATTCTTCTTCTAATAAGAAACGAAAATCTGCAGAATCTCCTAATGAACCAAGGAGAAGTCAAAGAGCAAGAAGAGAGAAGAAATTGGGTCATGATTTTAATTCCTCACAAACATTGACTTTTTGGTTAAAGGAAGCAGATGTGAATTGTTGAATAAAATACCTATTGTTTTACATTTAGAAGATGCTCCAAAAACATAGATGAAGCAATGGCTTCAAGAGACTTTAGTTTCTGGAAAGAAGCGATAAATGATGAAATGGATTCTCTTCTTGCAAATGGAACATGGGTGTTGGTTCATCTACCTCCTAACTCAAAACCTATTGGTTGTAAATGGGTGTTTAGAAGGAAATATAACAATGATGGTTCTATACATACTTTTAAAGCGAGACTTACAGCTAAGGGATTTAGACAGAAATAAGGTGTTGATTATTTTGACACATATGCTCCTGTAGCGAGAATCACTTCAATAAGAGCATTATTTGCTTTAGCATCAATTTATAATCTGCATGTTCATCAAATGGACGTGAAAACAACATTTTTAAATGGTGAACTTGATGAGGAAATTTACATGGAACAACCAGAAGGTTTCATACTTCCTGGGAATGAAAATAAAGTCTGTAAATTGGTGAAATCCTTATATGGACTAAAGCAAGCGTCTAAACAGTGGCATGAAAAATTTGACAATGTGATTTTATCTCATGGATTTAGTCATAATGGGGCAGACAAATGTATTTATTCTAATTTTACCAAAAATTCCGGTGTGATTATATGTCTCTACGTCGATGACATGTTAATTATAGGAACGAACATGCAAGGAGTAAATGAAACTAAGTCTTACTTATCTTCTCAATTTAAAATGAAAGATTTAGGAGAAGTCGATACCATTCTAGGAATCAAGGTGACCAAACATAGTGGGGGTTTTGCTTTGTGTCAGTCTCATTATATAGATAAAGTTCTGTCTAAGTTTAATCACTTAGGAATAAAAGAAGCTAATACCCCATTTGATGTTTCCAACAAATTGGTAGAAAATTTGGGCAGATCCATTAGCCAATTAGACTATGCTAGTGCCATAGGTAGTCTAATGTATGTTATGCATTGCACAAGACCCGATATTGCCTTTTCTGTTTGCAAACTTTCAAGATACACTCATAATCCTAGCACTGAATATTGGAGAGCAATTGGAAGAGTTCTCGGATATCTAAAGAAGACTAAGTCATTGGCTTTGTTCTATAATAAGTTTCCCTCTGTGCTAGAAGGTTATATAGATGCTACTTGGATAACTAGTGTCAATGACAATAGATCGACGTCTGGTTGGATTTTCACTTTGGGTGGAGGAGCTATATCATTATCTTCGAAGAAACAGACGTGCATTACTCATTCCACAATGAAATCTGAATTCATTGCTTTAGCAACAGCAGGCAAAGAAGCGGAATGGCTGAGAAATCTATTGCTAGATATAAAGTTGTGGCCACAACCAATGCCAGCGATTTCTTTGCACCGTGATAGTCAAGCAACTATGTCAAAAGCATTTAACAAGATTTATAATGGCAAGTATAGACATATTGCTTTGAGACATGAATATATAAGACAACTAATTTCTGATGGTATTATAACAGTTGTCTATGTTAGGTCTAGTAAGAACCTAGCTGACCCATTAACAAAAGGACTCTCGAGAGATATAATAAAAAACACTACAACTTCAATATGTCTAAAACTATTATGATTTGTTATTAATAATAGGAACCCTACCTTTCTAAAGGTTTAATTGGTAACAACAAATTATTAATGACATGTAGCAAGTACTAGGATCAATGTAGTACTTATGAAAAAAAATGATGAATATAAATTATTCTTAGTGAAGGTTTGAGTTCGGTTATGAACAAGAAATCTCAAACGAGATTTCAAAGGTCCTTCGCCTATGTGAACACAAGAAGTGGTGCCGCTTCTATCAAAAGTTTGAGAATAAAACTTTTGTAAGTATCCATGAATCCAGGAGTAGCACATGACCATAATATGGTGCTAAAGCTCACGGTGAACATGTTAGAGAAATTAATATTTTGTGTGTATGACATTTCCGATCTTGTCATATAGAAATTGTAGTTTAAGTTAATTAAACTGCCATACATTTCGACAATGTTTTGAAGTGTTTATACAAGTAGTAGGTTTAAGTCGAAAGACTCCTCCTATAATGCATAAAATTTTAGGTTTGATTGCTTATATCACTAACTAAGTGGGGGATTGTTGGAAATAGTTAGTGATAACTATTGAATGCAAGTCCCACATTGAAACAGAAAGAGGAGAGTGAAGTTCTTGTAAGTGGAAATACATCAAATAATTTGTATTTGAGTGTTGACTAGTGTGGAGGGAAAATTCTCCACAATATATTTAATAGTCAATTACAAAGATTAGCACTTGGGCACTAAAACTAAAATAAAAATTAATTCAGAATTATTATTTTAATTATTCAGTAATTAAAATAATGAATTGTGCCTGTAATGGAATGAATCATTGCACCTTTTGAATGACTCAATGGAAATTTTCCAATGAGGTTAGTGTCCATTCATAAACAATTCAAATGAAAGGTGCTTATCTATTCAATATTCATAAATGTGTCTATTCGAAAAGTCACACCATTTCGAAGGAGGTGATTCTACTTTATAAATACAACTTCATCCTCTAAATAAATAAAAAAAAAACAACAGATATATCATTTCATTTTTCTCTAATATGTATTGGGAAAATATATAGATATTATTGTCTATATATTTTATTATTTGTTTTGAATTTTCATGGAAGGAAATTGCCATTTACCAACAGCAATATAGTGGGGCAATATTTCTTTAAGGACATCATTATTTTGATCAAAACAATATATATTATGGAACCAAATTTTCTAACAGTTTGGGCAGTACGGAACTTTAATCTCGAACTTGGTCCAGCTGGAGGAGTGACCTCGTAAATTCGATCGATGTTAGATCTTGCGACATTCATCTCAATCAATCATATGAAGCGGACCGTTCATATGAAGCGGACCGCTAACGGTGCGGCGCACCTGATAGCACACGAGACTTTGTTTATGTCTTCGACTGTTGAATGGCTAGATGGTGTGTTCCCACCGTGACTATTGAACATTGTAACTCGGGATTATCTGGTTTAATGTTTTAGCCAGTTTATGTTTAAAAATAAAGAGAGAAGAGAAGATTGGTTAAAAATATTTGGATGACATAATTGTTGAAAGGACACACACTTTAGGTGGGCAAAATAAATTGTATACTATTTTTACACTCCTTTTTATTTGGTAAAAAACGAGAAAAAAAATAATGCATAACTTTTGGCAAAGAGTTGATTAATTCTATTACAAAGATTTAACCAAAATTATTTTGGTTTATTTAATCCGTCATATTTGTTTGTTTGTTCATTTTTTTTTTGTTAATTTTGATACGTTTTCTCCTTATAATACTTACATATATGTGTCATATAAATTTTTTTAATAAAATATTACAGAATATATATGTGTGTGTGTATATATATATATGTGTCACAAAAACGCTTAT
Organism: Primulina huaijiensis; assembly: GCF_012295235.1. NCBI lineage: Eukaryota > Viridiplantae > Streptophyta > Magnoliopsida > Lamiales > Gesneriaceae > Primulina > Primulina huaijiensis. Next base: position 2,750,732 of record NC_133310.1, on the reverse strand, counting down.
ACATTTTTGGAATGACTTAGCGGTACAAAATATCTTTTACAAACAAAAACTAAGAATTTAAATTAAACATTAAGAAGAACAAATTTAAATTATTTAATTATAAATTTCTGATTATAAATGGTCAATAAATTCTAGATTTTTTATAATGGTAAATTATAAATATTACAAGTATATTATAGATTACAAATAGATTATAAATTATGAGTAACCTTATATAAATATTCCGTTAATAAACTATCCACATTTAAAGATTGAGTCCAAAATATGACATCCACGATTATAAATTTACTAACCAACTTGTTATAAAGTAAAATGTATAGATTATATATATTTTTCTGAGATATGACATTTTAATTTAATTCAAAAACTCAATAACAAACATTTTTTTCCCACACACACATATACATGTCATTAAAATAAATTATATGTTTTTGGGATGACTTAGAGACACAAAATAATTTTTTAGAACAAAAACATATGAGACCGTCTCACATATAAATTTTGTTTGACAGATTTTCAACTCGATCCGTCAATGAAAATATATTATTTTTATATAAAATTTATCATTTCTCATTGTAATTATAAACCGGATCAATCCGTCTCACGAATATATATCTGTAAGATCGTAAATATTATATATTACGAGTGACCATAAATACTCAAATCAATAAAATATCTAACCTAAAGAATTTGTCCTAAATATGAAATCCATCATTTTAAATTTTCATTCCAAATTTTATAACACATGTTTGATATGTTTTTCATCCACTGTATTAATCTCATATCCACCATCAATGAGATTTTGTTCATATATTTGATGTATAATTTTGATATGTTTTATCATATTTTATATACGAATGTCACTTCAGTTGTAGATAAAGACATGAACGTGGTTAATTAGCAAAATAACAAAACTTTTTTAAAAGAACGAATTCTCTTATAAAGTAAAATACATTGATTACAAATCTTGGTCCGAGATACGACACATTGATTTTTACAACAAAAACTAAGAATTTGAATTAACAAAAACTTTTTGTACTCCAAATTTAATTATAAATTTCTGATTTATAAAATGGTCAAATGATGTCGACAGAATCTAATTGCGATTTCTCAAGTTTCATTTTTTTCTCCGGGTATAAATTTTGACAGGGAATTCCTGTCTGTCCATCTCTATCTCACACATCTCTCTCTCACACAAAATTTACAGTCGGATTGGAGTCAGCTCTCTCTGAGTTTTGTGTGTGGCGGCGCAGTAATCCATTTTTGATACTTTTCGTCTCTGTAAGTTAATCTGTGTATGTATGAGCGAGGGATCCCTCTCTTATCCATTTCTTTTAAGTTTTTTTTTTTGTTGTGGTAAAATTTTCAATTTTCAGTTTTGTTACGGCTTATTTCTCATATATTTTCATCCTTTTATCTCTTTTGCAGAGATTTTGTGAAGATTCAACGAGGTATTAGCATAAAAAGCTTTTTCTTTTTTTTGCCCGGATGCTGACTACTTTATTTTTGTCATCAACTGCTTTGTTTTTTAATATTTGTAATGGGTAGTGATGAGATCTGGTGATTTCTTGGTTATTATTTTTAAAATCCCGTGCAATGATTTGATATGTCTTATATTCAAAAGTGAATCTCGATTTTTGATATAGGAAAGATTGGAATGAGTGCTTAACCAAATTGGGAAAGTACCAAATTTTGGTGAAGTTTTCCTTCCAATAAAACAGTGAAAATGGTAGAATACAAATGTTAAATAGCATATGTTAATGACTGGTTGGATATTAATTCGGAATTATATTGCTAAGTGTTTCGAACATCCAGTGTCTTTTATTTTTGTAATGCCAAGAAACATAAAAGAATCCTCTGTTGTAAGGACATCATTATTTTAATGAATTGACAACGAAATAGAACGTATAAAGCTTCAGGCTAGTATGATAATTGTTTGCTAAGCATGGCTTTGGGTATTTCGAGCGGCTTTAACTAAATTACAGTCGATGGTTTCACATTAGTGTAATCAAAGTGATTTGAACGTTCCATTAAAGATGGTAGAGCAGATTGGAGAAAGGTACATCACTGTGATGATGTGATAATTGGAGATGATTTTAAATATAGTCAGAGAAACAAGATAGCTTTATGACTGATTTCAATGCTTTGGTTTAAAAATTTCCATGTCAAGTTCTTTAGTACGGCACCCCATACATAATTGTCAAAAACTTCTAAAGTTTTCTTACATATAATTTTAAGAGCAGAACTATGGTTACCAAATCTTTTGTTGAAGGAGTGTAACATATCTAATAGCCATATAAATTAGCTAAAATTCCATAACTAGTAAACTTCTTATTATGAAGAATGGCATTATGATGAAATGTTTTTATCTGATTGGAGATACCAGAATCAAAAGATGTGGCCATATTTGGCTGATGCTCGTGTTTGTTATGATGCTTGTTTGTCATTATAGTTTCAGCGGAAAGTATTGGTCGAATACGGTGGTATTCCTGCTTAGATTCTCTAGGCGCTGAATTGATCTGTGCAAGTGATACTGGTGGCCTGGGGATGAAGTTTTTTTGACAGTTTGTTATCTTTCATGGGTGGTTTTACCTTTTGATAGTTTACTTTAATGCTTTGTTTTGTCTTTCCTAGCTATTTTTGTTTGGTCTAAATTGTACGACTTCGATATAGTTCAAGTGCATGTGTTCTGACATTAGCAAGTGATAAAGTACCATTCCCACTAGGAGTGTGCTTAAGTGATCGTTAATTGCTAAAATCATATCCTCTTTTACCTTATTTAAACCTACAAATTTGAGCAAATTTTGTTAAATTAAAGGAAATAAAATAAATAAACAATTAACTACAACAAGAATCAAGAAATCAATGAGACTGAGATCTCTGATTACTGTAATTCCTCAACACTTAACTCGAATCTAGGCTATCCTCCCTTAGTTGATTTTATGCTTGAATTGTTAACCTAAAATCCTCACGCTTTAATTCAATTAACAAGACAGAGAAGGCTTAGGTTTTCAATCAAAGTTCACACAGGCCGTGCAAGTCTATCTCTAGCCTATATGAAACTAACATATAATTATTCGGTTCTAATGTTCTATAGTATAATCAATGAATTTTCTCTTGAGCTCATCATGATTTCCAAATATTAAATTAATTAGTGATCGAGATATTAATTGACATCACATAACAAATATAATAAACAATTTATATGCATAAACCAAATTTACAAATTAATAGTTTTCATTCAATCTGCATGTTGAGTTCCAAAAGCATTCCTAGAAACTATCATGTTTTTACCCAAAAAAGCATAAATTATTTTTGGAAACATCATGGAATAATAAAAAGAAAAAAGAAAATGAAAAAAAGGTAGAAGGTTTTCAATCTATTGAATTTGCTTCATCCTTTCTCTCCTTGCCTCTCTTCACTTGTTCTCCCTTTCTCCTTGTGTTTTTACAGGTTTTCTTTTTCTTTTGGTCAATCTCATGAATAGATCCTTTCCATATTTTACAAACATGTCCAAGTTGAGTTCTAGCCACCTTAGGACTCTTCGTCCTAGTGCTGCAGCCCCTTGGAATAACCCCGTGGCGGTAACTCAATGTCCAAATATTTTCCATTCTTGAGGGCGCTTCCCACATGCCTCCCACTTTTCATGATGGGCGCCAGGGAGCAATATTTTCTGCCCCAAAGTTTTTTTTGTGCTTTGATGGTCGTTTTCGTGTTTCTTTGTTTCATTCACCTACAAAATCTATATAATTAATTATTATATATAACTTATAAGTGCACAAAACTAATTAAAATCATAAAAAAACGACGTTTAGACTATCAAGTTTTTAACCAAAAAAACTTAAATAATATTTGAAAAAAGCATGGAATAATGGAAAGAAAAAAGAAAAAGAAATAAATAGGTAGAGGGTCTTTAATCTCTTGAATTTGCTTAACCCTCTCTCCTTGCCTCTCCTCTCTTGAGTCCTTGTTCTCCCTTTTCTCTCTGTGTTCTTATGGGTTTTCTTTTTCCTTTTTTTGTCAATAATCTCATGAATAGACCGGTTCCATATTTTACAAATATGTCCAAGTTGAGTTCTAGCTGCCTTAGGACTCTTCCAGCACATTGTCCGAGCGTTGTGACCCCTCAGAATGACCTCGGGGCAGTGAAACCACTGTCCAAATTATTTCCATTCTGAAGGACGCCTCCCACATATCATGATGGGCGCCAGGGCCCTATACTTTCTGCATCGAAATATTGTTTTTTGTGCTTTCATGGTCTTTTTTGTGTTTCTTTCCTTCATTAACCTAAAAATCAATATAATTAATTATTATGCCATATTAATATATATAAGTAATAAAAATCATAAAAACACGAAATTTAGACTATCATGTATTATCCAAAAAAAACATAAATTGTTTTTGAAAACATCATGGCATAATCGAAAGAAAAAGGAAAAAAGAAATACAAGGGTAGAAGGTCTTCAATCTCTTGAATTTGCTTTACCATTTATCTCCTTGCCTCTCTTCTCTTGTTCTTTCTTTTCTCTTTTTGTTCTATGTGTTTTCTTTTTCTTTTTTTGGTTAATAATCTCATAAATAGGCCATTTTCATATTTTACAACACAAAAACACGGATTTCCAACCCGACCAATGGAAAATATTATTTTTATTTCAAAAGTATTACTTTTCATTCCAATTGTGAACCGGATCGGCCCTTCTCATAGATATAGATCTGTCACACCGTCTAATAGAAGACTTACTCACTTTACAAACATCTCGAAGTTGAGTTCTAGTCACATTAGGACCCTTCCATAATGTTGTCCTAGCACTATGCCCCTCGGGATGGCCCCGTTGCGGTAAACCAACTGCTCAAATTATTTCAATTATGGAGGTGTGCCTCCCACTTCTCATGGTGGCAGCCATACTTTCTGCCTTAAAGTGTTGTTTTTCGTTTTCATGGTTCGTGTTTCTGTGCTTCATTCACCTACAAAATCAATATTATTAATTGTCATACCATATTACTGCATAAAACTAATAAATAAAATCATAAAAACTCTACTTTTAGGCTTTCACGTTTTAAACCAAAAAATCATAAATTATTTTTGAAAGCATCATGGAATAATTGAAAGAAAAAGGAATAAGAAATAAAATGTTAGAAGGCCTTCAATTTCATGAATTTGCTTCACTTTTTCTCTCCTTGCCTCTTTTCTCTTGTTCTCCCTTTTCTCCTTTTGTTCGTATGGTTTTTTTTCCATAATTTACTAACAGTCCTACTTGAGTTCTATCCCCCCTAGGAATAGTCCCGCGACACAAAAGCGACTTCCAAATTATTTTCATTGTGGAGGGCACCTCCCACTTTTCGTGATTGGCCAGGACTCCGTACTTTCTTCCCCAAAGTGGTGTTTTTTTGGGCTTTCATGGTCATTTTCACGTTTCTTTGTTGTTTTTGGGCTTTCATGGTCATTTTCATGTTTCTTTGTTTCATTCACCTGCAATAACAATATAATTAATTATTATACCATATTAATGCATAAAACGAATAAAATCATAAAAACTCGACATGCATCATAATGTGGAATTGCACTTAAATTACGACAAATTAGGTACTCATCTATTTTTAAAATACCAATTACTTATGACAAATCTTATGATAAATGTTTAATGCTTTCATATTACGATTTAGCTGGGACTGTGATCATTCGACGGATAGGCCTCTGCCTCTCTGTAGCAGATATCAGGTCCTAGCTGTAATATGGGATATCTTCCAGAGCTAAAATGGGTTTAGGCAGTATTCTGGACAGCAACGAAGCTTCATCTATGTTACTAGTGTCTAGGAATGTTGAAAGTGCATGATGCAATCTTGTGATAATCTATTAAGCTTGGATGTTGTATAATAACGATTCCGACATCGTATTCATTATCAGATTTGAAGAACAAGTCTCACAATGTGTCGTAGGTTGGAAGCTACCTAATGCGTATATTTCCTTTCATTTTATGAATCAAAACTGAGACATATCAGGTCTTATGATGTAAATCCTTGGATCGTTATCCACAGTTAGAATAAGCTTGGAGCGCCCACACCCACGCCCACCAAAATTCAACTTGTAACTTGAAGGGCGAACCTGAAAGATATTGAAACTATGATAGAGTTCTTATTTTGTTTTGTACGATTGGAGTTAGGAATCAACCTACTATAAATTACATTCTCTGATTTATAACAAAGATCATATTTTCGATTGTGGCTTCACTTAATTTGATTTAATATGCATTCATGTGGCCAGTGACAATTACATATCCACAAAATATCTTATATCACGCTTATGTATGAGAGAGAAGTTATTGTCATTATGATTGTAAAACTTATTACTTTAGTGTTTGTTTAATATGCACAGATGTAATTTAAATATGCACATGATTTATTTATTGTAACGTTCTCGTTATTTTTACTTGTGTCCAAATTACTAGCATACTGTTTTGTCTTTAGCTAGGGCAATCTCTTACTTCTGTATTCAAAATTTTATGGCTCGTAAATACTGATTTGTGTCATGAAGGCTGAACTATCATTTCTTCTTTAATCACGAACTTGTAAAGAATTGCTCCTGAGATCTTGAATGTACGTTATAAACATGGCAATAAAATCTTCTATTTTTTCAGCACCGAGTTCATTTTTTTTTAGATTTAGAGGTAAAAATTAGGTACTTGAAGCTGTATCTATATATTTTTACATTGCTACACCTTAAGGCGAGCATGGTTCTATCGATAACCAAATGCGAGAGGAATTTTACATAGCTGTCTCTTGTGCTTTATATATGACTTCTGACAAGACCTATTTGTACCATATACATGGGGTGCATATAAGTTTAAAAAAAGTTTCATTCTTGTTGTGATCGCATTAAAAAGATATCAAGGAAGTTTAGAAACTCTATATTACCAATATTACTAGATTCTATGTTTTTTTTTCCAGAAAGCAGTATTTCAACTAGGAAACGTTGCATTTTGGTCCTATATGCTTGACTATTTTCAATTTTGGTCATTTATTTTGTAAAATTTCAGTCTTAGTCCTGTATTTTTATTTTCGACAATTTAGTCTTTTTGACTGCTAGAGTACTGATGTGACACTGTGCTGGTGAACATCTTGTCAACGCCACGTCATATGGCATCATGTCGGAAAAAGAAATAAAATTGCAGAAAAAAATAGCGGATTAGGTTGAAATTATGCAACAGATAGGGACCGAAATCGCAAAAAAAACAAATATACAAGACGACAATTACAATTTTCGCTTTCAACTATTGTCTAAGACTACAAGTCTTTTATGCTTTCAAAATGTATCATTGAGGCATTCTTATTCACATTTCCATTTCTTTTCTCGTTGAAACCTTTGCCCGTAAAGTTTCAAGTTTCTTCACATGCGAAAAGTTTCTTGTTATTTAGGACCTGAATAATATCAATACAACGATTTGTTAAAAGTTCTTTGACCTTATTTAATCACTTTAGTTGGAATATGGATGGAACTAGTTCTTAAAGTTTTTCCTGTACCAAAATGTCTCCCAGTCTCGATGATTGGTGGCTAGAGATGCATTATAGTTCTATCCTGAGGAAATCAATGCGGCCATACAGGTTAGTTTCATTTTTTGGTGTGGTGAATCGTGTTGATTTTTATTTGTCGTGGATAATTTTTATGACCATGTGCAAAGGTGTTAAGAAATATATGGCAATAAATCGAGTTTAGATTCTTTATTTCTCTTGAAATGTGTCCATTAATTATTCATGAGATTAAATGAGTTAACTTCTAATATCATAGCAATGTGAAGCAATTCAATATTTGCTTGCTACAGTGAGATACAAAATAAATGGTATAACTCAATAGAGTTGGTCATATAATGGACATCTGCTCATATCATGGTTTATTTTCTCAATTAATCATACTCACTGCGCAATAGTTCATTTTCTATGGCATGACCGATTGCTTAACTTTGCGATGAAATTTAAGGAATTGAATAATATCTTAACAATGCTATGGTTTTTGTTTCCTATTCTTCGATGACTAACCACTTAATTTATCCCAAGTAGAAGTCAAAGTCCGTACCATAAATTTGAGATGGACGTGAGACCAAGTACTTCTAGTTATCGTGTTGGAGACACAACACAAGTGGATTTGCCTCACCAGAATGTATATTGCGGTGATAGCTGCAATGCTGAAGGATATTTAAATGAAGCATTGACCGCTAGAAAAAGTTATATGAACATAAAGGCGGTCTGTGATTCCAAATTTGTCCTCATCGAACATATCAGGGGCCTTTTGAAACCATATTGGAAACAAGGGAACCTGAGCAGAGATGTGTACAAAATCATTATGAAGAAATCTGTGGATAAGATTATTGAAGGTATTGAGGTATCCAAATTTCCCAAGACTAAATGCGACCACCAGAAATACCTCTCAGCATCAAAAAGGAAGATCATTGACCACGACAGGTTCGTATCGATTATCTTTACCCTATGATAACCATTGTTCCAATAATGCTATATTTAGTTGGAGATAATGACGATATTTGTTTGGAATTATGCTACCAAGCAATATTTATGAGGCTCAATGGTATTCTTTTCTATTTCCTTTTCTAGCAGTGGATCAGTTTTACAGGTTTTGATTTGTTTATGACAAGAATGATTCTGGGTAAACATATTCCAACTCCTGCAGTTCTTTTAAAAAATATATCTTGTTTTCACTTTGATAGAAGTCCAATGAGAGTGAATCTTTTTTCGCCATAGATCTTTTTGAGTATAATGTCATACAAATTACAAAGTAGTCAAGGGCATTATGCTACGACAGTGATACGAACCATTTTTTCAGACAACACAAATATCTGAATTAACTAGATAAAGAATAAAATAGACCGATTTACTAAGAAACTAATATGAGTAATAAAACTCAGAGAAGGAACAAGTCCTCTACCAGAAGAAAGACCAAAAATCCTCTCGCCCCTAGTTCAAGCTAGCCTAACAACCAAATAAGCATTAATAATCTCTTCCTAAGAAACCCCTCTATACTTATTCCCAACCTTCTCTAGATTCTTCCAATAATATGAGATATAAGAGTCTTGTGCCCTTGAGAATATTCTGGTCTAGGCCCAATATATCTGGTTCCGTAACATAGAGCTTTGTGGCCCCTATCAATTGCACACTCATAAGTCCATTTTCAACCTACTTTGAACAGGAGTGCTATTGACCCTCTGACCGTACCAGAGGAAAACTCTGGAAGGATAACAACTTTATTTGTTGGAGGGAAAAGAGTGGAGGGACTGCAAAAGGAAACTGAGAAGGGAAACATGGTGGTCGCTGAGGTTGATGAAAGCTCGAGTAATAAGATTAAGGCGGTCAATGCTTCCAAATTCGTCCTCATTGAACATATTAGGGACGTTTTGAAACCATATTGGAAGCAAGGAAATTTGAGCAGAGATGCATACAAGATCATCCTGAAGAAATATGTGGACAAGATTATTGAAAGTATCGAGGCATCAAAATTTCCTAAGACTAAAAGCGACCACCAAAAACACCTCTCAGCTTCAAAATCAAAGATCTTTGAGCTCATACAGGTTCGTGTTGATAATGTTTTACGCTACCATATCCATTAGTCGGAAACACTGATGATATTTGTTTGCAATTATGCTACAGTGCAATATTTATGAGGTCCAATGCTATTCTTTTCTATTTTCCTTTTTACCTGTGGATCAGTTTTGTAGGTTTTGATTTGTTTGTGATAAGAACAATCCTGGGTTAATTTGTTCTACTCCCGCTGTCCTTTTCTAGGATATATCTTGTTTTTACTTTGATAAAAGTCCAATGAGAGCGTGGTTTCTTTTACTAGAGGATTATTGGCTTATTTTGAACATTTAATAAGCTATTAGAGATTTTAAGATGATTTTGCTGTTTATAAGATGTTAGATCTTTTTCACAAAATGAGCTCTCAACTTGTTTTCAATGATTGGCTCTATGGTCTTGTAAGATTGTTTTGACATTTCATTTTTGTACATGCTATGGAATAAAAGTTTTTTAAATTTTTAGAAATAATTAAGCATTTGGTTTATTTTATAGTGATTGTAAGATCCTAACATAAATTTGCAAGATTTTATTGAAAAAATAAGAATTAATGTTGTGTGTGGAACGATATCAAGCATTTCTATAACATTTTAGTTTGGGATCAATAGAAGAGTTATTAATCCGGAAACCTTATTGTGGAATATTTTAGATGGTAAACTAATGTGATTTTATTCATCTCAAAGGGGTTATATACAAGAGAATCAACTAATTAATACAGGATGATTAAGATAATTTCTCCTATAACCATGCTAAAAAAAAAAATCTTTCCTGATGAAACAAAATATCTTTCAACATAATTGTCTTCAAGATTCCCTCTCAAGTCAGAAAAGAAATATTGTTCATTCCCAACTTGGAAGAAATAGTTTTAAACAATGGATCACCAATACTATGTCTGTGTGAACTTTAAGCAACTAACCTTGCTTTGTAGCTTTCTATTGACCCATCCGAGTTAAATTTTACAGTGAAAACCTATTTGAAACCCACATTCTTTTTTCCTTCATTCGAGTGTACTAGTTTCTATTTCTACTCTTTTCCCACAAGACTTGTATATACCACTCTTCTGGAGAATGAAGTTCATGAAAAGTTGCATTCTTGTTGTTTCCACATTAAAAGAATAACAAAGAAGTTTAGAAACTTCGTATTATCATTGCGATTCAATTCTGTGTCGTCGTTGCCAAAACGCGAGATTAGACTATTGTACGTGTCTTATTGATGTTGACATGTATTTTCCAGACCACCTTATTCACATTGCCCTTTGATTTCTTGTTGAACCCTTTGCACATAAATTTTAAGTTCCTCGGATGCTAAAACTTTCTTTTAGTCCTTAGTCCTGAATAGAATCAATACAATAATTTGTTAGAAGTTCATAAAGTTTTTCCTGCATCAGCTAGAAATGCATTATAGCACTATCCAAAGTAAATGAATGCGGCCATACATGTTAGTTTCATTTTTTGGTATGGTACTTGTGTTGATATTTATTTGTCGTGGATAATTTTTGCGAGGATGTGTAAAGGTTTCAAAAAATGAATGCTTATGAATCAAGTTATGATTATCTTTTTCTTTAAATGTTTCTGTGTGAGTTATTGATGACCTTAAATGAGTTACTAGCAATACCATCAGTATGTTAGGACATCCATATTTACTTGCTACCATTAGATAAAAGATAAATGCATAACTCAATAGATTTGGTGATAATATGAACCTCCGATCATATCATGGTTTATTTGCTCAATTAAATCATATTCACAACACAGTTCATTTTCTCCTGCATGACCAATTACTTGAGGAACTGAACGATCTTCAGTAATGCTACTACAATCTTGATCTTTTATGTTCGTGGTTTTTTGTTTCATGTTCTTTGATGATTGATGTTTCAGTATATGGAAAGTAGAAGCCAAAGTCCATACCATCACTTTGAGATGAACTGGTGACCAAATACTTCCAACTTCCATGTTGGAGGCATGATAAACACGAATCCTATAAAAATTTGTAGAGATTATTTTGTTCATATTTGCGCTTATCTGTCGTTTCTATTCCGTATTTTGCTCTTATTTCGTCTTTCTTTGTTTTTAGGTTTGACCAAAATGTGGAAAAATGATTAAAAATGAAGAAGAGATTGTAGGATCGAGCGCTTGCCGTTTTACCAAAAGCTATAGTCGGTGGTGATGATGCAACTCAAAATTTTTTTTCAATCATACAACAGCTCAAACACTGCGTTTCGATTACTTTACATAGGAGGGATAATTATTGCACCCAACGTAGGTTAAACGGTACGGTACAGCCCCACGTTGGAATTAGCTCGAGAATGAACCGAAAGAAGATCACGAGCAAAGATCACGATTTCTGCGTGATACAAGGACTTTATATGTTCATTAATAAGATGATATTTACATATTGGATATATAATTTTGATATGATTCATCATATCTATTAGGTGAGTGTCTTCTCATTGATGAACATAACGGTAGGTACGGTTAGTGGACGTCATTACAAAATTGTATGTGTGTGTGTGTGTGTGTGTGTGAAGTTCCAACATTTTTTTAATAAGAAAGCCATTATAATTTAGAGAAGATACATGAGACTCAAAAACCGAGACAAGACAACAAAATAGCCCGATAGGTTATCATCCATGTAAAATGGCTCAGAGGAGCTCATCAGTCAGCTCAATAAGTCAAATATCAAGTGTTGTCATGCTCATCTACAATGCATGAATTGCGTGAGGTAACACTCATTAAATAAAAATCATGCAATCTCTGAAAATGATATCTTCTTGATGCATTATATACATCAAATAATATATTATACACTTGATAACACATTACAATATCAAATCACAATTAATATCACAAGAAATACTATGTTCATGCATTGTAGATGCAAATTGATTTTTCCTTACCTTTCCCTGTTACTGTTTTACTCTATGTTTCTCGTATATTACTTCCCAATTTTAGAAGTGGAACAATCTTATATTAGCTCTACAACAATTGAATGACTTTGTTTGATGATGCAGGGTATTCTACACCATTCAAATAATATTCGATTTAATATCTTTAATAACATTTCAACTATCACGTATTAACAAATAGAATATTTGATTTTCTGAACTGGGATGAATTTCAGTTTCTCTTAAGATTTTAACATTTATCGTTACCTTAAGGAAGGGTTGAGAAACTAAAATCTTATAAAGAGTGGGAAGAGACTATAATTCAGAGAATATTTGGAATTTCTTTAAAAAAATCATTAAAATTGCAATTTTAAGCCAAAAGTTTAAAGAATGATTTTAACCAAGTTTCCAGTACATTTTTTTTAAGTTGAAAGTTTAAAGAATGATTCCAAAGTTATTAGTTGAGAAACTACGTAAATATACTTCAAAATTTGCTTTAAAAGTGCAACTTGGAACATTAATTAACAGTTAAGTCAAAATAAGAAATGCTTCAGCTATGCCCTACAATTAGTTTTGTTCTTTGATGGACTCACACCATTTGTAACGCCTGAGACCGAAGATGGTGGAGAGTAATCACCAGTTCCATGAGATAGTATAGACAAAGAGCGGCTCCTGACTGACTTCTAGATAAAGGGTAACATGAATGAACCAATATCATATCAGAACAAGAGAGATTTCAAAACTATTCAATTATGAAATTGATTAGTTGAGAAATGGTTAAATAATTTAAAATATACTACTTATATCAGATTCTTCAAGTTTTAGTTTAATTATTGACCATGATTACAAAAAATTAGCATTAGCCACTGCATCTATGTCTAGTCACGTAGGATGGGTTCATCCTCTCCTACTATTATTTCGGATGTAATTGTTCACGACTCGATTTAACAATATATCCATCTTTTATTCAAAAAAAAAAAAAATGTCGGCGACCTATCAAACATCTAATGTCTTATTTTTGTAATGTGAAAGAACATGAAAGAATCCTCCGTTGTAAGAACATAATTATTTTAATTGACGACATTTTAAATAATATATAAAATTTTAATAAATTTTAAATTTTACTCCAAATTACGATACATTTATTTTTAACTTTACAAAATTCTAATGTGATTCACGATACAATTAAAATTTTGAAGATTGAAAAATTAATGACAACTTTTATGATTTTAAATTAAATAACGTGTTTTTCTAATTTTAATTATTGCATAAACCTATCTTGTAGATGTTCATTTAGAGTTAGACTCTTTTTGTTAAGATATTTATATTATGTTTTTCTGTCATGCCCCTATCATATTATTTTAGTTTACAAAATCATCCCCTCCTATTTTTTAGGGCTCTTTTGAAATATATACAAACAAAAGACAAACTTGACTATTCATAATTTAAAACTTTGCTCATGGTCCACACTTATAATATAATAACATATAAATGTTTTTTTTCCTTTTCGATAGGTACGCAATGACCGAATTAATACAACGTAGAAGCCAAAGCACGATCAGAGCACAGACTTGTTATCTTCCATGGCATGACCAATTACTTAACTTTGGGTGAAATTTAAGGAATTGAACAATATATATCCTCCATATTGCTACTAAAATCTTTATTTTATTTATTTATACAACAGAAAAGTCAGTATACATATAATAAATTTGATATGGATGGGACCAAATACTTCAATTGTATATGTTGGGAGCACAACACGTACAGGTGGGAATATATATCTCACGAGTATGCATATCATGGTGAAAAATAAAGGTCAAGCCGTCAAGCACATCATGGGGCAATCCAGGCCAAGGACCTAATGATTTTCAGCATAATGGCAAACAAAGGAGCCAAGGGCATTATGCTTCAAGGGTTTTCTAGGTCCTCTATAAACTCATATGTCCATCCCAAACTAAATTTGAATGAGACTGCTATTGGGGGGTTTTGTCGATCCTAGCCCTGCAGGTACTGCTTGCACGGGCCAGGATCATGACATGTGTCATTTTTTTACGTCATTATCCTGAGCAGAATCATGATATGTGTCATAAAGACATGCAGTGCATGTATGGGTAGGATCAAACAACTTGCTATTGGGTTGCAGATCGTACGACCACTCAGTTAAGTACTTTGGACTTAGGACGCAAGTCAAGGCCTAAAAAAAGTTAAAATATGAGTTTTCCACTTGATACAAGGAGTCCATGTACGGTTCATGTAACTCACTAGTTGAAGCATCGATTGATGCATGGATGTTGCACGGTCAAAGCACAGACTTGTCATTTTATGTGGCTTCTCCGATTACTTAACTTTGGAAAGAAATTGAAGGAACTGAACATCTTCAATAATGCCACTACAGCCTTGAGTTTGTTTATGTTTGTGGTTATTTTTTCATTTTTGTTCTTTTAATGGTTAATGTGAATTCAAACAACGTAGAAGCCCAAGCACATACCAAGTTTGAGATGTATGGAAGACCAAATTCTTCCGATCTTCATGTTGGGAGCACGACACAGGTGCGAATGTATCACAAATATGCATATCATTTTGATAGCTGCAAGCACATCATGTCATGGGGAAATCCAGACCAAGGACCTCATGATTTTGAGTATAATGGCATTTAAAAGAGTTAACGGCATTACGGTGCTAGAGTTTCCTAGTTCCTACTATATGCAAACTCGCATTTCCATTTTCAACCCACTTTTTTCGATGAGATCGAATGCTACTAGCTAGGCCGTAGATCATACCATCACTTGGTTGAGTACTTCATACGTAGGACGCAAGCCAAGAATTCCAAAAACGTAAACATGGAGGTTATTCCGAGGAGGGAGATGAAGGAAATCAAATAAGAAGATGAGGTCTTTCGCATAAAAAATGATTTTTCTACTTGATACAAGGACACCATCTGCAGGTTCATGTAGGGTTTAGGTAACTCACTAAATGAAGCATCGATTAGATTGATGCACGAACCTTGCACGATCAAAGTACAGACTTGCCATATTCTGTGATATGACCAATTACTTAACTTTGGTATGAAAGTTAAGGAACTTTACAATATCTTCAATGATGCTATTATAATCTTGCTTTTATTTATGTTTTTGGATCTTTTCTCCTCCTTTTGATGGTTAATGGCTCAAATTTATACAATCGTAAAGGCAAAAGTCCATTTAATAACATTAAATACTTCTAGTTTCGTGTTGAAAGCCCAATAGTATGTATCTCGTTTTCACATATCATCGCGATGCTTAAGGATATTTAGATAAAACAATGACATAAGAAAGAAACTAAATGCAAGTAATTGCCAGCAAATCATATTGCAATCCAGATCAAATACCTCATTAGTTTGAGCATAACAATGCTAAAGCGTCATAGCTTCTTTTATATGCAAACTCACATGTCCATTTCCGATCCAACTTGAATTATAATGCTACTGTCCACAAATTTTTCCATGACTTGATTGAGTAATCTTGACTTATGTTGCAAATCAAGATTACTCGCTAATTGAAGCATAAATGCGTAGATGACGCACGAACAAAGCACAAACTTGATGCATTAGTTTGTGTATCTGAATTTCGAAATTGCAAAAATTATCTAAATAAAAGTGGTAGATCTTCTATTGGTGTTACTTTGACTTTGAACCAAACTAAATATTAATATTATATATATATTTAAAAAAATTTACTTTATGATTACATACTTATTAAATTGGATGAAATTTTCTTTTACAAATTATTTATTTTTTAAAAAAATGTTCATTTGATAATTGAAAAAAATAATAAAATACTGTAAAGGGATAATGTTATGTTTTTATAATCATATTAATTAAAAATTAAAAATTTAATGATTTTCATCCGTTACTTAAATATTTTTAATATTTTAATCTATTATCTCTTTGAATGTTTGATTATGAATTTATACATGAGGGTAGAAGCCAAATTACACACCATAAATTTGAGAGGGATGGAAGATAAATACTTCTAATTTCTTGTCGAAAGCACTACGCAGTTGGTATGTCTCACTAGTATTTTATCTTGTGATCATTATAATTGCAATACTGAAGGATATTTAAATAAAAGAACAAACTTGACATATANAAAAAAATGTTCATTTGATAATTGAAAAAAATAATAAAATACTGTAAAGGGATAATGTTATGTTTTTATAATCATATTAATTAAAAATTAAAAATTTAATGATTTTCATTAGTTACTTAAATATTTTTAATATTTTAATCTATTATCTCTTTGAATGTTTGATTATGAATTTATACATGAGGGTAGAAGCCAAATTACACACCATAAATTTGAGAGGGATGGAAGATAAATACTTCCAATTTCTTGTCAAAAGCACTACGCAGTTGGTATGTCTCACTAGTATTTTATCTTGTCATTATAGCTGTAATACTGAAGGATATTTAAATAAAAGAACAAACTTGACATATGCAAGTCCTCTTGTGTAGGTCCATCTGGGATCCGTGTAACTTGCTAATTGGAGCATCATACGCACAAACAAAGCACAAACTTGATTCATTAATTTGTGTATCTGAATTTCGAAATTAAAAAAATAAATTATCTTAATAAAAATTGTAGATCTTCTATTGGTATTACTTTGACTTTATACCAAACTAAATATTAATAATTTTAAAATATTTTACCTTATAATTACATACTTATTAAATTGGATGAAATTTTCTTTTACAAATTATGCATTTTTTTTAAAAAAATGTTTATTTGATTATAGGAAATAATAAAAAAATACGGTAAAGTGATAATGTTATATGTTTATAATCATATTAATTAAAAATTAATAATTTAATGATTTCCATCAGTTACTTAAATCTTTTTAATCTATTATCTCTTTGAATGTTTGATTATTAATTTATACAATGTAGAAGCCAAATTATACACCATGAATTTGAGAGAGATGGAATATAAATACTTCCAATTTATTTTCGAAAACATTACACAGTTGGTATGTCTCACTAGTATTTTATCTTATGATTATAACTGTAATGTTGAAGGATATTTAAATTAAAAAAAAACTTGACATATACAAGTTCTCTTGTGTAGGTCCATCTAGGGTCCGTGTTACTTGCTAATTGAAGCATCAATGCATAGATGACGCACGAACAAAGCACAAACTTGATGCATTAGTTTGTGTATCTGAATTTCGAAATTGCAAAAATTATCTAAATAAAAATGGTAGATCTTCTATTGTTGTTACTTTGACTTTGAACCAAACTAAATATTAATATTATATATATATTTAAAAAAATTTACTTTATGATTACATACTTATTAAATTGGATGAAATTTTCTTTTACAAATTATTTATTTTTTTAAAAAATGTTCATTTGATAATTGAAAATAATAATAAGATACTGTAAAGTGATAATGTTATGTTTTTATAATCATTTTAATTAAAGATTAAAAATTTAATGATTTCCATCAGTTACTTAAATATTTTTAATATTTTAATCTATTATCTCTTTCAATGTTTGATTATGAATTTATACATGAGTGTAGAAGCCAAATTACACACCATAAATTTGAGAGGGGTAGAAGATAAATACTTCCAATTTCTTGTCGAAAGCACTACGCAGTTGGTATGTCTCACTAATATTTTATCTTGTGATTATAGCTGCAATACTGAAGGATATTTAAATAAAAGAACAAACTTGACCTATACAAGTCCTCTTGTGTAGGTCTATATGGGGTCCGTGTAACTTGCTAATTGGAGCATCATACGCACAAACAAAGCAAAAACTTGATTCATTAGTTTGTGTATCTGAATTTCGAAATTGCAAAATTAAAATTATCTTAATAAAAATTATAGATCTTCTATTGGTATTACTTTGACTTGGAACCAAACTAAATATTAATAATTTTAAAATATTTTACCTTATAATTACATACTTATTAAATTGGATGAAATTTTCTTTTACAAATTATGCATTTTTTATAAAAAAAAATGTTTATTTGATTATAGAAAATAATAAAAAAATACTGTAAAGTGATGATGTTATATGTTTATAATCATATTAATTAAAAATTAATAATTTAATAATTTCCATCAGTTACTTAAATCTTTTTAATCTATTATCTCTTTGAATGTTTGATTATGAATTTATACAATATAGATGCCAAATTATAGACCGTGAATTTGAGAGAGATGGAATATAAATACTTCCAATTTATTGTCGAAAGCACTGCACAGTTGGTAAGTCTCACTAAAATTTTATCTTATGATTATAACTGCAATGCTGAAGGATATTCAAATAAAAAACAAACTTGACATATACAAGTTCTCTTGTGTAGGTCCATCTAGGGCCCGTGTTACTTGCTAATTGAAGCATCAATGCATAGATGACGCACGAACAAAGCACAAACTTGATTCATTAGTTTGTGTATCTGAATTTCGAAATTGCAAAAATTATCTAAATAAAAATTGTAGATCTTCTATTGGTATTAATTTGACTTTGAACCAATCTAAATATTAATAATTTTAAAATATTTTACCTTATAATTACATACATATTAAATTGGATGAAATTTTCTTTTACAAATTATTTATTTTTTTAAAAAATGTTCATTTGATAAATGAAAATAATAATAAAATACTGTAAAGTGATAAAATTATGTTTTTATAATCATATTAATTAAAAATTTAATGATTTCTATCCGTTACTTAAATATTTTTAATATTTTAATCTATTATCTCTTTGAATATTTGATTATGAATTTATATATGAGTGTAGAAAACAAATTACACACCATAAATTTGAGAGGTATGGAAGATAAATACTTCCAATTTTTTGTCGAAAGAACTACGCAGTTGGTATGTCTCACTAGTATTTTATCTTGTGATTATAGCTGCAATACTGAAAGATATTTAAATAAAAGAACAAACTTGACATAGACAAGTTCTCTTGTGTAGGTCCATCTGGGGTCCGTGTAACTTGCTAATTGGAGCATCATACGCACAAACAAAGCACAAACTTGATTCATTAGTTTGTGTATCTGAATTTCGAAATTGCAAAATTAAAATTATCTTAATAAAAATTGTAGATCTTCTATTGGTATTAAAGGACTTTGAACCAAACTAAATATCAATAATTTTAAAATATTTTACCTTATAATTACATACTTATTAAATTGGATGAAATTTTCTTTTGCGAATTATGCATTTTTAAAAAAAATGTTTATTTGATTCTAGGAAATAATAAAAAAATACTGTAAAGAGATAATGTTATATCTTTATAATCATATTAATTAAAAATTAATAAATTAATGATTTCCATCAGTTACTTAAATCTTTTTAATCTATTATCTCTTTGAATGTTTGATTATGAATTTATACAATGTAGAAGCCAAATTATACACCATGAATTTGAGAGGGATGGAAGATAAATACTTCCAATTTATTGTCGAAAGCACTGCACAGTTGGTATGTCTCACTAGTATTTTATCTTATGATTATAGCTGCAATGCTGAAGCATATTTAAATAAAAAAACAAACTTGACATATACAAATTCTCTTCTGTAGGTCCATCTAGGGTCCGTGTTACTTGCTAATTGAAGCATCAATGCATAGATGACGCACGAACAAAGCACAAACTTGATGCATTAGTTTGTGTATCTGAATTTCGAAATTGCAAAAATTATCTAAATAAAAATGGTCGATCTTCTATTGATGTTACTTTGACTTTTAACCAAACTAAATATTAATATTATATATATATATTTAAAAAAATTTACTTTATGATTAAATACTTATTAAATTGGATGAAATTTTCTTTTACAAATTATTTATTTTTTTAAAAAATGTTCATTTGATAATTGAAAATAATAATAAAATACTGTAAAGTGATAATGTTATGTTTTTATAATCATATTAATTAAAAATTAAAAATTTAATGATTTCCATCAGTTACTTAAATATTTTTAATCTTTTAATCTATTATTTCTTTGAATGTTTGATTATGAATTTATACAGTGTAGAAGCCAAATTACACAACATAAATTTGAGAGTGATGGAAGATAAATACTTCCAATTTCTTGTCGAAAGCACTACGCAGTTGGTATGTCCCACTAGTATTTTATCTTGTGATTATAGCTGCAATGCTGGAGGATATTTAAATATAAGAACAAACTTGACATATACAAGTTCTCTTGTGTAGCTCCATCTCGGGTATGTGTAACTCGCTAATTGGAGCATTAGACGCACAAACAAAGCACAAACTTGATGCATTGGTTTGTGTATCTGAATTTTGAAATTACAAAAATTATCTAAATAAAAATTGTATATCTTCTATTGGTATTACTTTGACTTTGAACCAAACTAAATATTAATAATTATAAAATATTTTACCTTATAATTACATACTTATTAAATTGGATGAAATTTTCTTTTACAAATTATGCATTTTTTTTTTAAAAATGTTTATTTGATTATAGAAAATAATAAAAAAATACCGTAAAGTGATAATGTTATATGTTTATAATCATATTAATTAAAAATTAATAATTTAATGATTTACATCAGTTACTTAAATCTTTTTAACATATTATCTCTTTGAATGTTTGATTATGAATTTATACGATGTAGAAGCCAAATTATTCACCATGAATTTGAGAGAGATGGAAGATAAATACTTCCAATTTATTGTCGAAAGCACTACATAGTTAGTATGTCTCACTAGTATTTTATCTTATGATTATAGCTGCAATGCTGAAGGATATTTAAATAAAAAAACAAACTTGACATATACAAATTCTCTTCTGTAGGTGCATCTAGGGTCCGTGTTACTTTCTAATTGAAGCATCAATGCATAGATGACGCACGAACAAAGCACAAACTTGATGCATTAGTTTGTGTATCTGAATTTCGAAATTGCAAAAACTATCTAAATAAAAATGGTAGATCTTATATTGGTGTTACTTTGACTTTTAACCAAACTAAATATTAATATTATATATATATATATTTAAAAAAATTTACTTTATGATTACATACTTATTAAATTGGATGAAATTTTCTTTTACAAATTATTTTCTTTTTTAAAAAATGTTCATTTGATCATTGGAAATAATAATAAAATACAGTAAAGTGATAATTTTATGTTTTTATAATCATATTAATTAAAAATTAAAAATTAAATGATTTCCATCAGTTACTTAAATCTTTTTAATCTTTTAATCTATTATTTCTTTGAATGTTTGATTATGAATTTATACAGTGTAGAAGCCAAATTACACAACATAAATTTGAGAGGGATGGAAGATAAATAATTCCAATTTCTTGTCGAAAGCACTACGCAGTTGGTATGTCCCACTAGTATTTTATCTTGTGATTATAGCTGCAATGCCGGAGGATATTTAAATAAAAGAACAAATTGACATATACAAGTTCTCTTGTGTAGCTCCATCTCGGGTATGTGTAACTCGCTAATTGGAGTATTAGACGCACAAACAAAGCACAAACTTGATGCATTGGTTTGTGTATCTGAATTTTGAAATTGCAAAAATTATCTAAATAAAAATTGTAAATCTTCTATTGGTATTACTTTGACTTAGAACCAAACTAAATATTAATAATTTTAAAATATTTTACCTTATAATTACATACTTATTAAATTGGATGAAATTTTCTTTAACAAATTATGCATTTTTTAAAAAATGTTTATTTGATTATAGGAAATAATAAAAAATACTGTAAAGTGATAATGTTATATGTTTATAATCATATTAATTAAAAATTAATAATTTAATGATTTTCATCAATTATTTAAATCTTTTTAATCTATTATCTCTTTGAATGTTTGATTATGAATTTATACAATGTAAAAAGCAAATTACACACCATAAATTTGAGAGGGTTGGAACATAAATACTTTCAATTTCTTGTCGAAAACACTACACATGTGGTATGTCTCACCAGTATTTTATCTTGTGATTATAGCTGCAATACTGAAAGATATTTAAATCAAAGAACAAACTTGAGATATACAAGTTCTCTTGTGTAAGTCCATCTAGGGTCCGTGTAACTCACTAATTGAACATCGATGCATGCATGAAGCATGAACAAACACGAACTTGATGCACGCTTTATCTAAATTTCGAATTTGAAAAAGTTATCTAAATAAACATTGTAGACATTCTATTCCAAACTAATTATTAATAATATTGTAATATATATAAGTTTGAAATAGTTTACCTTTTAATTACATGAAATCTTCTTTTAAAAATTTGTGTAATTTTTTTTAACAAATGTTCATTTGATCATATGAAATTATAAAAATATATAGTTAAAGTGATAATGTTATATGTTTGATAATAATATTAAAAACTAATTTTTTATATCAGTTACTTAAATATTTTTAATATTTTAATCTATTAACTCTTTCGATGTTTAATTATGAATATATAAAATGTAGAAGCCACATTACAAATCATAAATTTGAGAGAGATCATGGAAGACCAAATACTTCCAATTTCTTGTCGAAAGTACTACACAAGTGAGGATGCCTCCCTAGTATTTTATCTTGTGGTTATAGCTACAATGTTGAAGAATATTTAAGTCAAAGCACGAACTTGACATGAACAAGTTAGCTTGTGTAGGTCCATGTAACTCGCTAGTCTAGCTGGACCGTTTCTGCACTCAAAATTAATTTTACCGGTCCAGTTTAGTTTAGCCATTGTAGAAAATTTTTTATCAGCTAAAAGCTAGTAAAACTAACTCAAGTTTAGTCAAATATTTTAAAGTGTTTATCTACCTCCTCTAAATATATTTTCGATCCCGACAAAAGTATTTTTTAGTTGTATATAACGTGTCTACTTACACTAGTTTAGTTGTAGAAGATAAAATCATGATGTTGAAATAAAAGTTTGTTTTATTACTCCAAAATAACTGTTTGTTTTATTTTTCCACTGCCCCTGGTGGTGGAGTGCCATAATCTGTGCTCCCAAGAGGTCAGATGCAAGAGCTAAAGCCCACTTAAGAACAAAAAATGTTATAATTTTTTGTTTGAATAAAAACACTTAATGATTAGACAAAAACTTATGTGAGACGGTCTCACGGGTTGTATCTTGTGAGACGGGTCTCTTATTTTGGGTCATGTATGAAAAAATATTATTTTTTATGCTAAGAGTATTACTTTTCATTGTGAATATCGGTATGGTTGACCCGTCTCACAGATAAATATTCGNTTGAATATCGGTATGGTTGACCCGTCTCACAGATAAATATTCGTGAGGATCGTCTCACAAGAGACCTACTCGAATGATTAAATCTTATGTGATATCACATTTCTAAAAATTGTCTAATCCAATTGTATTATAGAATTGGTTACATGGTATAAGTTACAAAATTAAGTGATAATGAATATTATGATGTAAAAATCAAATCTATAGTTTATTTTATTTATATATTTTTGTTGAAGCATCCATCGAATAATTATATATATATTTCTCAATTCTATTTTTTCTATTCATGGAACAAATATTAAAATTCTGTACTTCATATACTTAGGCTATGTTTGGTGTGTAGGATAGGATAACTAATTGGATTGATGACAAAACTCAAGGTAAGGATATATAATGTGTTGTGATAAAACATGTTTTGTTTGGTAAGATTTTAATAAGTATGATAAATTTTACATTTTTTGTTGTTGAGACAAAAATACCCTAAACTAGCATTGATGACAATTTGGTATATAAAATGATATTTGTAGCAATGTTTTCAAAATCATGTGTTTTGTTAATAAATAAATATTTTATAAAATTTTAAATTATAAATTATGTATTTATCTGATAATTTATTTTTTTAATAAAAATTAATATGATTTTGCATTTTATCTCATTTTTAATATTGATTTCTAATTATTTTTTTCTCTATTTTTTTAATTTTTATTTAGTTTCATCATGAAATTATTTATGTGATGTGTGTGCAAATAAAAAAAATAAACCATCAAAGAATATAATCCAAAATTGTAGATATCTCATGTCGATTTTTTGTAGGCAAAATGGTAATTTAAGTTATATTTTAGGAATTGGATTGTCAATCTCTCCAAAACAATGTGATATCTTTTCAACAAAATAGGTTTTTTTTATCATGAGCTTTTTGATTAATTGAGCCCATAAAAAATGAGACAAACACGAGATTAATAATCTATCCTTAACTTATCACCCACACCAAACATACCGTTAATCGATCAAAATCCAAAATGAGACGAATTAATGAAAAAATATTTTCTATTATATTAATTATTTGGTTTTACACGTTTATAGAAGATTCGACACGTAACAAAAACATATAAAAAAAGTTGGTAGAATCATTTGGATGACATACCTGTAGAAAGGCCATGCACTTTAGGTTATAAGCAAAATCATCGGTATATTTTAAAACAATTTTTTATTCGATAAAAAAATGAAGTTAAACAATTTTTTAAAAGCAAATGAAAATAAATTTAATATATAAAATTTGGTTAAAATTTGATTAATCCATTTAAAAAATTAAGCTAAAATTATTTTGGTGTATTAGAAACCATAACTCCATTGTTGAATATTACTGGATAGGAAAAAATATAAATAGATTAAAAATTGCACATACATTATAAATTGTGAGTGACCATCAAATACTCAATCAATAAACTTTTAATCTATAGATTTTGTTCTATATATGAAATTAATGATTTAAATTTTCAGCATATTCAGAACAACCGATTTAATTGTAAAGTAAACTGCATTGATTATAAATCTTTTTTTCCGAGATACGACGTTTTAATTCGATAAAGATTTTTTTTTATTTTACTTGTAATTTAATCGAAAAATAAATTAGATGGTTTTGTGATCAATATTAAAACAATTTATTTTTTTCATAAATATATTTGTAAATATTTCAGAAAATAAATTATACCTTATTGAGATGACATAGAGGCATAAAATATTTAATTTTCCTCAAATCTAATTATAAATTCTTGATTCATAAAATCATAAATGGGTAATAGATGAGATTATAGCCACAAAATCGTGACCGCGATTTCTATATCTCAACCTTTTTTTTTTTGTTTTTTCCTGAACAATAAATTTTGGCAGAGAATTCTTACCTGTCAATTCATCTTCTCTCTTTTGTCTCTCTCTCACACACCGGAAATTTACAGTGCGACTGGAGTAAGCTTCCGGTGAATTATTTGCATGGCGGCTCAGTGATCCTCTCTGACCCTTTTTACTTCTCGATTCTGTAAGTTAATCTGCGTACCCGTATACCTTCGCTGGTGTTACAGAAGCAGCAACTGAGCATTGTTTTTTTTTTTAAAAAAAATAAATAAATGTTCCTGGTTTTATTTTTGTGATTGTGATATGATTTTTTCTATTTCTTGTTTTGTTATGGCATTGTTTAGCATTGATATATTTTTTTTTTTTTATAAATTTTGTTTCTTTTGATGAGATTTTGTGAAGTTTGAACGAGTTGTAAGCGTAAAAATCATTTTATTTTGATTACCCTGATGCTATCAACTTTAATTTTTGTTGTCAACTGTTTTTGAATGAATGGTTCTGGGGATTTGTTGGGTATCAATTTTTAAGTCGCATGAAATGATGGATCTATTTTACCTTTGCACAAATATCGGAAGGGTTAATTGCATACACCATGTGAAATCTCGAGATCGCTAAACACCTTATGAAAAAAATCTATTTACTCTCGTGTTTTCAAATCTTGATCTCACACTCCAGTTGGTACTTGTTTTCAGAGGTAAGTGTTCTCAAGAGTTGAAAACACCGGGAGTTAATAGTCATAAGAGTTTTCAACAGTTACATATCCATTCGATTGAGTCCTTGGGTTTTTGAAATAGTGTAAAAAGAAGTGCTTCGAATTATTGCTATTTGAAATTTTACATGGGCATTGTATTTAATTAACCTTAATTGAAATTCAATTTTTGATATAGGCAAGGTTAGTATGAGTGTGTGACCAAATTGAGAAAAGACCGAATTTTGATAAAGTTTTCTTTCCAATAAAATGAAACTAAAATGCTCAAATATTGTTAAATAGCATCTGTTTGTAATTGGTGGAATATTAAAAGAATTTTAGAAAGGAGCAATGTTTCAATGTTAAGCCTCCTATGTACCATGCAATGTGTTTCATTATTGTAGTGCTAGGTTAGGTGACATGAAAGAATCCTCTGTTGTATGGATATAATTATTTTAATAGATGTTATTTTCTGTTAGGAAATATGAAATAGAAGAAATAAAGCTTCATTCAAGTATGATAATTGTTTGCTGAGCATGCATGACATTTTTCAATGGTAGCACACATACAGACAAGGACGATATAAATGTCGTAAAAAGATAATATTGTTAATTAATTTTCCATTAAAGCAACTTGAATTACTCTCAAAGACAATGGACCAGATTGGTGAAAGCCTGAAATGTACATCACTACGACGACATGATATTTGGGGATCATTCTAAATATCGAGTCGGTGAAACAAGATGAGTTTAATGATTGACTTCGATGCTATAGTTTAAAATATTTCCATGTCAAGCTCTTAGTATGGCACCCTTTAAATAATTGTAAAAGGTTCTAAATTTCTCTTGTATTTCATGTAAAGCAAGAATTATACCCTCCAGATTTGTTGTTTAAAGGAGTGTAAAATTTAACAGCCATAGCTGTCATGAGCTAAAATTCTATATTCTAGTAAACCTCTTATTGAGAAGATGATTATAAATGTTTTCACCAAAATCAAAAGTTCTTACCAGAAATTACAATTGCAACAGAAAGAGTTGGTTGAATGTACTTAGATGCTCTAGAGTCTAGGCGATGAAATGATCTCTGCATGTGATATTTGTGTGAAAAATTTATTATCACAAAAATACAATAGTATTGAGAGCGAAGTGTGTGTGTGTGGAGACGTCAAAGGAGTCATTTATATTTAAAAAAATTTCGAGTTCATTTAGTGACCTGCACCTCACGATCCATACTTGTGGAAGTGCTTATTGTGGTCGAATTCATTATACGTGTTGATCACATTACATGTTTCCTTCCATTTAAAATCTCATTGAATTTTTTACTGTCATGTGATTTTAGAAAATACTCGAATAAGCTGTTGTGTATGAACTATTTACAGCAAATACTAGCTTCCTTTAGTATTCTTCCTTGCCCTGAATTTACTCAAATAAATATTCTTTGAATATCAACCAATATATAGGGACTGCATAGATGTTGGGGTATATGTTTTGTGTTTGGCAGCTCTATTAGTAAATATTCCTTTAGTAATATGAACTATTACTTATTTTACTCACTTTTAATATGCTTACATATTATGTAATATCAATTTCAACATGGTTCTAAATCCATTAGTGCATATCGGTTTTTTGTCACATATGAAAGAACTAGTCATAAAGTTTTGTTAGACTATGAGGGTCTTTTTGGAATGTATATCATCCTATCATTATCCACAATTAAAAATTAAGCAATTTAAAAGAAATTGAATAAATAATAGCTACGGACTTGTGAGTTGTGATAGTGTTTGGTTGGTGAACCAAAAACGGTTTTATTTTTGTTTTGATATGATCAAGAATATGCAACCGACTGTAAAATTGTAGTACTTCTTGTGCCACATTAGCTAGAAAAAGAAGTTTATAATGACTTACAATGGACTCCGATAGCAACTTGGGTTAACCGTTTCCGCAAAACGAGTACGGATACGATGCAATTGATATAGGAGTCTATTGTGCAGTCGCGTTTGTGCGGGCCTAGCACGAGGCCTAATATAATGGTATCAGAGACGGTTACCAGTTGAAACACCGGGAAATAAGTGTTGTCCAGGGCAAAACATTACGTGTATGAGAGCCACCTCTTGAATCCGTAAGTGCCACCATTAGATTTTCGATGCTGGTGGATCGAGTAGTCAGGCTACGACAATGACGTCGCGTTCTAAGATATGATTGTAGTACCCCTTGTCCCACGTGTGTTAGAAAAAAGAAGTTTAAAAGGGTTAGAATGACATACAATTGACTCCTATAGCAACTTGGGTTAATCATTTTCGTAAAACAAAGATGGATACGAATTAGTTGCTAGAGGAGTCCATTATGTAGTTACGTTTGCGTACGCTTGGGCCAGGAGCATGACAAAAACACTCTTGCTTTCTAACAATGAGCATTTATTTTCCCATCATGGCTTTACTTTAATCTAATTTATTGAAGTCTGAAAATTTCATATAAAAAATCAGAATAAGAATAACAAATATCACACTTAATGTATGATCGAGAAGTTATTGTCACTACACTTGGAAAACATATTACTTTTAAATATGCACAGGATTTATTTACTGTAATGTTCTCATTATTTTACTTCTGTCTGACTACTTATGTACTCCCTTCAGCTGGGGAAATCTCGTGTTCTCTGGTCAAAATTTTATAGCTCATTGAGACTGACCTGTGCCACCGAGGCTGAACTATCATTTCTTCTTCAAACAGGTACTTGCAGTATACAACGATATCACTGTGTTTTTAACAGTCATGTTACAAGTTACATTACTCTGGATAAAATCTGCTAACTTTCTTTCAATGTGGAATTTGTTTTTATTCTTACCTTCTAGTTATAGAGAGAAAATTTTGTATTTAAAACTTTATCTGTATATTTTTACACTGCTACACCTTAACGTGGATGTGTTTTTATCAATCACCTAATGTAAGAGGGATGTTGCATAGTTGTCTCTTGCGCTTTTTATATGACTTGTTTTATCCTTACAAAACCCAAACATATATGTTCCATAAGTTTATAAGAAGTTCTCATGCTTGTTGTTAAGGGATTTTAGAATTTCGATATTAACAAGTTACTAGATTCTATGTATCTGTTGCCAAAATGAGGAGTTAGACTATTGTATGAGTGTTATTTCCCTTGAAAAATTATCTTCCAGACCTTGTTTCACATTGCGTTTTCTTTTCTTGTTGAACCATTTGCGCATAAAATTAAGTCCCTTCATATGCTATAAGTTTCTAGTTCGTCTTGGGTCCTGAATATTATCTGTTAAAAGTTCATTGACCTGTCACCTTATCCAATCAGTTTTTGGAGGAATATGGATGGGAATGGTGGCAAAAGTTTGCTCTTCACCAAAATGTCTCCTGGTTTCGACAATTGGCGATTAGAAGCACAGTGTAGCTCTACCCATAGTAAATCAATGCAGCCATACAGGTCAGTTTCATTTTCTGGTATGGTAAATTGTGTTGACATTTATTTTTCATGAATAATTTATATGAGCATGTGAGTTATCCATTAGTTAAATGAGTTCTAATGTTAATAGAGGGAATGTTAAGCAATTCAATAGTTGCTTGCTAGATAAATGGCAGACATTAGTCTGTGTCTCACCCAAATCAACTGATATGAACTTCTCCATGAACTATGAAGAAAGAAAATGCAAGATATATCAATTCTCAACAATTGAATATATACGAGATTAAAGAAGATCCATTTTAGAGCAAATTGAAGGAAGATTCGAGATTAAAGAAGATCCATTTTAGACCAAATTGAAGGAAGCTGGGTTTTCTTTCTTCATAGTTCATGGAGAGGCTCAAATCATCAACTCAAATCAAATTAATAAATATGCAGTAGCATGTGTAGGGATTGTTCCCTCGAGGAGATATGAATTTATTGTGCTAAAAATTTAAAAACAATAAATAAAATAAAAGAGATTCCTTTAAATTAAATCCTAAAAATTTAAAATTTTGAAATCTAACAAATAAACTAATTAAAATGCAATGAAAATTAAATTGATTAAATAAACTCATAGAAAAACTAACCTTAGTTTTGGTTGACACCACCATTTGAATTTTTTATAATTTGATCATCATCGATACAATAATATCAATTTAGATTCGAATATTTATCATTGGAAATTTAATTTCTATCTTGTTTTATTATTTAGTTATGTTCTAATTAACCGGTGTCAATTAAACAATCTCATGCAAGTAATGAATATTTAATTTAAATTAGAGAATTTCTGATTAAAGATCAAAGTAAATAAAAGTTAGAAAATTTAAAAAAAAATTAGTGGCAATCCCAAGAGAGAAGGACGTGCAAGAAACTTGTGCCCTTGAGAATATTCTGGTCTAGGCCCAATATATTTGGGGCCGTAACATAATTTTGTGGCCCATATCAATTGCGAACCCATAAGTCCATTTTCAACCTACTTTGAACAGGAGTGCTGTTGACCCTCGGACTGTACCAGAGGAAAATTTTGGATGGATGACAACTTTATTTGTTGGAGCGAAAAGAGTGGAGGGACAGCAAAAGGAAACTGAGAAGGAAAACATGGTGGTCGCTGAGTTTGATGAAAGCTCGAGCAATAAGATGAAGGCGGCCAATGCTTTCAAATTCGTCCTGATTGAACATATTAGGGGTGTTTTGAAACCATATTGGAAGCAAGGAAATTTGAGTAGAGATGCATACAAGATCATCCTGAAGAAATCTGTGGACAAGATTCTTGAAAGTATCGAGGCATCAAAATTTCCTAAGAATAAAAGTGATCAACAGAAATACCTCTCAGCTTCAAAATCAAAGATCTTTGAACTCGTAAAGGTTCGTGTTGATTATGTTTTGCACTACCATAGTTGTTAGTTGGAAAGACCAATGATATTTGTTTGCATTTATGGTATGTAGCAATATTTATGAGGTCCAAAGCTCTTCTTTACTATTTCCCTTTTTTTACCAATGGGTCAGTTTTGCAGATTTTGACTTGTTTATGTGAAGAACGATTATGGGTTAATTTGTTCCAACACCTGCAGTCCTTTTAAAAAAAACATATCTTGTTTTTACTTTGATAGAAGTCAACGAGAGTGGACATTCTTCTACTAAGAGGATTTTTGGCTAATTTAATTTTTACATTTAATAAGGTTTTGGAGATTTAAGAGGATTAAACTGTTTATAAGATGCTACATTGTATTTGAAATATGAGATCTCAACTTATACATTATACTTGAAAAATGAGATCTCAACTTGTTTCAGCAATTGGGTCTAAGAACTTACTTGTAAGATTGTTTTGAAGTTCCATTTTTATATATGCTATGGAATAAGTGGGTGTTTACATTTTTAGAAACTAAGCAATCTTTTATATTCCTAACGCCCTATTTTTGAAAACCTCGTAAGTTTGAGTAACTACTAAAAATACTTGTTATGTAGTCTCGTTGTTTTATCCTCGGAATCTGAATAAATGCGCATGCGGAACCATATCTCCCTACAATCACCAAATACTACTGGGACAAAACCATTGCTATAACCTTTTAGCATGAGATCAATTGAAAAGTTAGTAATTAAGAATTCATGTGGAATATATTAGATGATAAACTAATGTGATTGCATTCATCTCAATGGGGTGTTTATACTAGAAAATCAACCAATTAATGTAGGATTATTACAATAATCTATAATCTAACTAAACAAATATTTCCTGAACAAAACAAAAATAATCTCCCATACAAAAGAAAATTCTTAATAATTCTCTACAGAATTTCCACTCGAGAGAGCATAGAGAATAAGTTTTATCCGTTGTCAACTTTGAAACAATAGTTTGGAACTATGGATTCTAATATTATCGAGTCTTTTGATAAGAACATTTTTGTTGGAACACATTGAGTGCCAATCAAGCCATGGTCAAGCCTTTCTTTATGAAGCGTCTATTTGCCTCATAGACATCTTTTGCCATAGCTCTTGATTCTGATTCTCACTTGATCTAGCAGCCACATTTCGTTTCTTGTTTCTCCCTGTGATAAGATTTCCTCCACTATAGGTACAATATCCTATTGTGGACCTTTTGATCAACTACTTAGTTGCATCATGCATGATCCGCTCTGTGAGCTTCCTGTTGGAAAATATCATTTTTCTTCAACAAGATACTTCTCCCTAGAGTTCCCTTTAGGTTGTGAGTATTCTGTGAACAGCTAGGTGAATGCAACAAGTAAATCAATCTCAGGAATAGAGCTATCTGTCAAAAGAAAACTAGAAGGAAAATCGGATGTTGTTACCTCGTCACCTGTGATGGATTCTAATGGTTGAGACTTTCTGTGGACATGCGGATAATTTTTTCTTCTAGAGTATACCTGAGCGTACAGATTGTTACCAACTAGCAGGAAAGTAGGCTCATTGGCAAGTTTATATTTAATTGCTAAAAGAAATTTAAAAAATTGGTTCATAGTTGGAACCTTATGGAAGTTAGTGGAGACTTGGTAATAGGTAGGCCAAGTAGGAAGAAATCTACATCTTTTATCTTCCAAAAAGATACTCTGACTCGGATGATAATTTGGAAAAAAATCGGAATCATATTCATCGAATGTGACATCAACAAAGACAAAAATCTTTTACGCGGGTGGACAATAGCATTTGAGTCCTTTTTGTCTAAGAGAATCCCTCAAGAATTACATTTGACAACCCTTGGACCTAATTTCCCCAGGTTGTGACTCTATTGATATGAACAAATGACCCGCAACCAAATATTTCAAGAGGAAGAAGGTCATGCGGCAGTTGGGGTAGAATTTAAACAGGAACCTAGGCTCTTGATGCCATGTCGAAAATTTTAGATAATGGTCTAATTTGATTTTATTCATCTCAAAGGGGGTTTATATACAAGAGAATCAACTAAGTAGTAATAAATATAGTAATAAATGACTACAATAATTCCTACTGTTACCCTGCTAAACAAATTAATCCTAGCTAAATAAATCTTCTATTTACTATGAAATATCTTTCAAGAGAATTCCCTTCAACACATTTTGTTGCAAAGCTAGATGACATTCTGAAATTAGATACAGTCATTCTGCTTTTGACATGGCTGCCTTCAAGGAAAAAATCATAATTGCTTCTGTATTGGAATTTTATCATTTGAATATTTTATGTGTTGTAATTGGATTGGGATGTAAGAAAATTCCAATTAGACAAGGCGTGGACGGGCTTATGCTTGAAGACAATTGAGTGTTTTTTCTTAAAGCAATTGCATAAAATGCTTTGATGGAGATTTTATGGGGTGATTATTCTCTGTGACAAAACCTTTTAATCCAAAAGCTATTTTCTGCAGCACTAATAAGAGTAATTCCTAAATCACAAAATTCTATGCTATAGATTTATATAACTTTTATCAATTTTATGGATTTTTATTCAGTTTAGCAATAAATAAATTCATGCAAATATTTTCATTTTTTGCAGGCTTATGTGAAGAAGTACCAGAAGGCTAGCATTTCAAAACCTTCTTCTACTTAAACTCTGGTTTATCAGTCATTCATATGTGAAAATCATGAAGTATTTTACAATGTTCATTAATCCTGAATAGTTTAGCTAGAACCCACAGGTGAGCTTCTTCTATGCATATATGTTGGTGTCGTAATCATAATTATTGTCTAATGACTAGAGTTTAGCTAGTTTGTTGTAGGCGAACTAAAATTTGTTATGCATTTTCTTTCCTAAACATAACTTTTTTTACCCGTATTTCGGGATAACATTGGGAATAATTAGCCTGAAGATACATATATTGTTTGATTTTCTGTCTAAGTTATAGTTGGTGTGCTGCTAATATGACTTCTTCATATCGCTGATGAAAGACTGGTCCTGCCTCTTGAAACATGATCTTAAATTTTCTTTTTTACCTTTCTAGCAGATTTTCTTCTTGAATGGTTTCTTGATGTCAATGTTTGGTCTGAATGTAGCCTGTTTATACTCCTTATTACACGTGTAATTGTTTTGTGGATGTATAATTAAAATTTTTGCACGTCCTTCAAACTGCTCAGTTTCTGCTTTTCTTGTGATTGGATTTGATTTGCCGGTATTTTAGGATAGATTGGAGAAAAAGAGAAAGAAATCAGTAGTGAATGGATATACTTGAATTGGAATCTAGGAAATGGATTGTTGACAAATAATGCACTGTTTTCACTCTAGCTGATCTAACTATTTCCTAACCCAGTGAATTGGACACGACCACAGGAAATCATAAATTGCCATTAGAGAACATTGATCTACGAGCTTTGAATATTTTTATCAAATGATATATTTTCCGTGACCAGTGATTTCCGAATAATGACTACCGCTACCCCCTAGACATACCTCATTTCTGACAGAACATCGAATTGAATTGTACCCTACCTGCTAAAAGATGTATTGATGGCCCCGTCATTTATAATTCATCCAGGCATTTCATTGATATTTATTTTGTTTGTTTTAATTATGTGGCGAGGCAAGATAAAAAGGGTATTGAGAAGGGTGGTAATCAAACATCGTAGTTTCTAGCTTTTGTCAGATTTTGTTGAAGATTTCTTCCGCTCATTCCATTTCTTTAAGGCCCGCTTTCACCATACTTAGACCATTCATTTTCAAGGTTCGTGAGATCGACAGCCATAGTTTTGTGATCTTCTCCTTTGTCCTCGCTCAGTATTTTTCGGATTATATTAGTGTAGCATATGTATAGGGTAATTTGACTAGTGATAGTTCTAGGCGTGACACTGATGATATATTATAATATTTTTCCAGCATATAAAATGCTTCATTTGAGTCCTGCCTATGCCTGAATTCATCCACCCAAAGTTCTAGGCACGACACTAATGAGGGATTAATTGATTTGATGGTAAGTTTTCTTCGATACACGGAACATGTCACGATAGCCTTGAGAGAATATCTAAATAACCACCTTGTGAATATTCGGAAAAAGTTGGCTCGAATTAGTTTGTTCCTCTCACTTCTTGTGTTAGAGACACCAAGATCTTTAGGATGATCTTGTTTTATTTGTACAATCTTCATCATGCCACAGGCCCCATAAGGAATCCAAATCTTAGTGGTGACGTGAGGGACCCGCTCAATCTTGTAAAATACTGCATATCTTTTTGTAGAGCCGACGTCGAGTCGTATGTAACTAACTTCTTGATAAACAGGCAAATGGCATTTATCACCCCTATGAAAGTCCAAAAAAGCACATAACCCCTTGTATGAAATTCATGATCTTCTAAAATCCTGTGTTTTAAAAAATAGGCATAAAAATCGTGCAAATAGGGTAAATGTGCCTTATTTTGAAAAATACATGGTTGTGATAGACCTTTAATTTAAGATAGGGATTTTTATTCTTTCTTATTATCATTATATCACAGGGGTGATAATTGTAATTTGCCGCTTGAGTAATCGATGTCCATGGCTGTCGCTCTCAATGATTTTTTTTCTCTGATCACTATTCTGGCACATGTACCTTAACTTTCAAGCTAGATTATCGGCACAAACTGGATGGTAATCTTATCTCATATTGCTGCTCCTGATGTTGGGATCCGACAATAGCACTACTTTTACGATGTTAGTGCAAGAGTAGGGTTAAACCCAAAACACTACTCTGTTGAAACCTAGAGCTCCCCAATTTATAAACCACTATAATTTCTTATCGAGTTGTTAAAGGATCTCGATAACTTACAAATTTTTTTGTCTCAATTGTTAGAGCAATGCATTGTTCTGCGTAAAGTCGTAACATTTTTTTACCAAACTTGTATGAATAACGTATTCAAATAATAACACATTCCCTTCGCAAACTTTAGTCCTACCCATGCCTGAATTCATCCACCCAATAGTCTTGATTGTTACCATTTTACATACCATTTACTCGGTGTGTTAAACTTACTCCTTAGGATCGAGGCTGATCAGCCCCAAAAACCCATCCTCCAGCGACAGCAATGTCCAGGATTTATAATCCCAGCGAGTTTTATTTTGTACAATTTTAGGTCTTTTAAGTTGATTATTACTTTTTTTTCTTTTATATATTTCATATTTTTGTTAAATATTTAGAACTACATCTCTAACCATTCCATTGACTAGTCGGATCTTATTGCTAAAATTTTGATTTTAGGGCAGTTAGTCATCGCTAAAAAATCTTAATTGGTTACTTAAATTCTTATTTTGGGATTTATTCATAGTTTACAACAAATAATTAGTTTACTAGTCAAGTTTATTGTTTACGTCTGACATTTGATTCAAATTATATGATGAATGTTATTTATTTCCCTAGGTTGCCTCAATTTTGAAAAGTGTGTGTCTCGCATTGCGTCTCGGGCTTCAAGACCCTCGGTGACTTGGTACACCTTCAACCCCATGTTTCATGTTTTTTGATACATGTAATCTGTTCGATGTTATCACAAGTAACTTTAATCATTCTTAAACGCTATGCATGCCAGACAAATGGTCAACTGTGTCTAATCTAGATTCCAGACAAATGGTCAGCTGTGTCAAATCTAGATTCTGACATCGCTATCTCATCTGTTTGAGTCCCTTGCTCGTCTTCCTTTGGGCATCAGACCCTTGTTTCTAGTCCTCCTGTTTTTCTTTTCTGATATTTTTTATTAGGCTGTTCTCATGCAGGAACCAGAACTTCTCATGTTGCAAGATTTCATCAGTAAACCTTTCTCTTGGGTCGCTGTTGTATCATAAAATTTTCGGTTTATATGTTGAAGGTAAATTGTGCTTCAAATGGAAATGCTGTTGCATTTCAGAAGAGGCATTATTTAAGTTATATAATTCGGCATGACTTGGATTTCGTCACATTATTTTCTAATTAAATGGACTTTACTTAGTTTAGGTTTTTATAATATTATGGATACTATTGTTAAATTGTTCCAAAAATGCTGCGAAAAATTGCTTGTATGGTTTCCAAAATTGTCACGTTGAGAATTCTGACACAAGATACAAATAGGTGCTTTCTTTCCATCTAAATCCCGTTTCCATAAAATTTTACCTTTAAAATTTGGTTATGTATCCTTTGTTTCTCGATAAGAAATGGTGATTTTTTGCTTCCACGTTTATGGAGATGTTATAGATTGAGTTAATGATTTAAGAATACTTCACGAGTTGAAAGTTAAATTTAGTAGTTTATGCTGCTAGTGAATCAAGCACACATTTTACTGTGTATGGGATAGCTTTCATGACATTTAGCTTAGTTTGGGTTGTACATCTTTGAGGATTTCTGTTTAAGTTTGAGAAGCCTGAATAATCCAACTATGAATATCGTCTGTTGTGAATGACGCTAAGAAATGACAGTTGGTCAAAAAGGACAAGAAGTCTCACTCGAACCAAGCCAAACATTAATAATTTTGCTCATTTTGAATAGTGAGCTAGAGTGGCGCTAACGCCCAAATGCACAGACTTTGTTTTTCAGTATTTTTAATATCTTATGTGCTCTTAGTAAATTGGAAATTTGCATCTGTATAATTTCATTGTTAAATGTAAAAACTGTTCAATCATTTTCTCTGGCATACTTGTCGCCAACCCTTAGTACTTGACTTTCTATGATTTAGTCTTCCAATAGAAGGTGTTTAATCTCAAAATCATCAACTGACTTGGAAGATAAAAAATTTAAGCTTTGATTTTGGTTAAAGGCAAGCTTGCTACCATTTTTTGTCGAGTACATGTTCTGCTTTTCTCTTTTTTCTTTATCTGGTGATATCCCAGATTTAAATAATTAATAACGGGTGATACGTCATTTATACTAATAATTGTTGCAATAGAATATGATTTGAGATCTTAACATAATGAATATAAATGGATACCTATGTTTATTCTCAAATGTGAAAAAGAGGGGAGGCTAGACAACTCATGAGTCTGTGATGTAAGGGCATTGTTAAGGTAGAACTTTCTAGAAGTCCTTGGTTATTTTGGCTTTTCGATCTTATTTACTAGTTTTTTGATTTGGCGTGAAGAAAAGAAAATTCGGTGATGGGGGTTGGAATAGTTATAGAGCAGAGAACTTCTAAACTTGAAATGAAGTTTTGGAAACCAACGTGAAAAAAATGGCTTTTTTGTCTGGAGCGGTGAGGCTGTGTATGGAGTTCCCTCTGTGTGCGGAAAATAAATTTTTTGGTGTCAACTTTGTGTAATATGCAGACTGTTTAGTTGAGGTCTATACTGATTGGATTTGGAACTACACGCTGTTCACTTATCAATGTTTTACCCTTTTATTTGACTCCCAGATTATTTTTGGATCTCGTGGGTTTCTTTTTAGAGATTTTGTTGGTGAATTTAGAATTCCGAAGATTCCATCGTTGTTGCAGTGGGAAAACAAAGTTGAATTCTTGTTGTGGATAAATATTTATAATGATGGAATATTGTGCCACGGGGCGAGCGGGAGTATGATTCCAGGCATTTTATTGTTGAGATGGCTGAAAATTCAATTACTTGTCCTCTTAGAAATTGCTTGCACCCCGACATTCTGAGTTATGTAAATGTGGTGATCTATTAGTTCTTAAAGATATGCTTGTTCCAGTAATGGTACAACGAAAATAACTTATTGATTATGGTCCCTCATCCAAAGTCTGACTTTTTCAGACATTTAGTCAATCTTTGGAGTGAATTGAGTTTAATTACTGCTCTTTTGTTAATGTAATAATGCATTGGTTTTGATTTTAAGCTATCTTTTCTTTTGAGTTTTCAATAGCAGGGTCGTGTCTCATCCAATATGGACCTCTTTGAACTTTAGATATAGCCCAAGCAGCGAATCTGGTATGTTTTTGTGGAATCTAATGAAAGGGTATGTATGTATTATTTATTTGTCTACAAATCAAACACTTCAATTTATCAGATTTCTTATTTATTTTTTCGTTTTGCCCGACTTTCTCGTTCTTGGTATACAGGCCTGAAGCCTCAGACATAGAAATAAGCCATTGTGAGGATGGATGATAAGCGATCAATCTCATTGCAATCGACATGAAGATAAAGATACTATTTATTTAACTATTTTACAGTATTAGTTCTTGATTCTAACTTACGCTGTTGCTATATCTGATTTTGGTTTCTGCAGTGGCTCTGGGATTAAAATGTATTGTTGGAAGATTTATACATCAAGATTCAAGAAATGAAGGTAGGCAGGCCGTAGGTGTGCAACGGATGAAACCGTAAATTTAGGATCCCGGTACTCCTTTTGGAATACACTCCGGGGTGAGATTTAGATTTATAGATCTCATCGAAGTTTTATTTTGAAAAATAGGTCCCCCAGTGTTGTTTTGGTACTAGTATGGTTACTAGAGCTCAAATCAAGAAAAACCATTTCTTAGATGAAATATTTTTTTTAGAGCTCGAATTTTCTTGTTACCTTTTTTTATTGGTCTTTTGTATGTATATATGTATGTTTTATGAATACCATGCCTTGCGGATTCGATTAAGAGAGTATTTGTGAGAGTTTTTGCTTATTTAAAGTGATTATTTTATAGATTATTTGAAGTGGGCGAGAAATAAAGTAGGAAGTGTTTGGAAAATATTTGTTTAAATCCGAGTGTTCGGAGAAAAATTACTTTCAACTTCAAATTTAATTTTTAGTAAAATATAATAATATCCTTAATTTATACATCATTTATTTTTTTAATTATCTAAATATTAGTGCCTAAATCATTGACATTGTATTTATATTATTATTACATTTTAAATAATGTTAAATTTTTTTTCTTGGAAATGAAAATTATAAAAAAAAATAAATGCTTATAATAAAATATGATTGATTGAAATTTTATGAATTCCATTCGAAATTTTTTAAAAACTGATATATAAATAAAATTTAGTATTTTATAAAATTTTAAAAAATATTTATAAAAATTAAGAGCAAGCAATTTTGGAATACGATAATGTTTTAAGGATATAAATGTCAGATTATAACTTTAAACAATTAATAAAAAGTAGTAACAGAAACAAAATATTTTGTTTATAGCTTTTAGTTAAAAATTATAGAAGTTGAAGCAGAAGCTGATATTCACAAATACCTCAAAGCATTTCCACCCAATTAAAATATAAGAAGTGCTTCTTAGAAGCAATTCCACCCTCCCTAAAAATACTGTAAATTTAGGATTTTTTATTAAAAGGTTCAAGATGATTTTTTTACTCACACTGTGTTGCCAGCAACTTGCCTAAACTCCCCATTGGGCAGGTTGGGAAATTCCAAGTATGACCTGTCCATTTGGCGGTCTCGGGCAGTCTAGCAGCAAACCCGTCATTTGGGCAGGTCATAAAATTATTCGACCCTCTTATTTGACGCGCTCTGACGGACTTAGCTCATTTTTTACAGCTATAATTAATTCAACGAAAAAAGACTAATTAAAAACAAAGAAAATTAATGTTTTTGCGCTCATAACAATTTTGACGAGTTAGAGACGAAACCCCAAAATAGATAAAATTTGTATGACGAATTTGACTATCTATACAATTTATTTTTAAAATCTTTGAGATATTAAACAATATGCTATGCTTCGAATTCGGGACACAACATTACTTATACACCATGGGAATGGTTGATCACCGAGCGTTAACCATGACATTACTCTATATTAGTCTCTAAATTAGAGATCGAATACCTCAATCACTAATATTCCAAGAAAACAACCATGCAACGACATTTACCGTCACTAAATCCCATTTTTTTCATGTAGATTATCTCATAATCATTATCACGCAGGCGTCCACGGATTGTTTTTCATCTGATA
The DNA here is from genome assembly GCF_012295235.1 of Primulina huaijiensis. NCBI lineage: Eukaryota > Viridiplantae > Streptophyta > Magnoliopsida > Lamiales > Gesneriaceae > Primulina > Primulina huaijiensis. The sequence continues at coordinate 2,709,773 of NC_133310.1, read as the reverse complement.
AAAAGAAAGCTTGAAATTCCAAAAGCCTCACTCAATCCCCAAATTGCACCAAAGTTTAGAATAATAGCCTTTTGGCCTTTGCATTGCACATTCCAATGATACTTAAATGAAGAACTTCTCACTCTGCATGACCTAACACTACAGTGACCATTGCCTAATTCCCATTTTCAGCCCCAACAAATGTTAAATTCACTTTTTAAACCCTTTTTCTATTAATGGAAAGTTGAAAATTTTAACTCGCAAAGCTATACTAGTCACTGTTAAATGCAGACTCTGAGGAGCAATGGGGAAGTGGTATTGAATTTTTAAGGCCTCCCTTTAATTTTCTTCTCTTTTGTATGGTGGAATTGAATGAGAGTGCTCAGGCCTATTAATGTCCTTTCAGCTAAAAGTGGCTTTCCTTTTTTGAAAAGTTTTGATAAAGTAAGTGTCTTGCGACGAGGGAATAACTATACTCTATTTTGTTAATGTGTGGACCATTTTTTCATTACTTTCTTGATCCTCACTAGATCCAAGTAACCCTAAATTTATTTCGATTTTTCTTTCGTATTGTTTGATCGTGTAAGTAAATTTTATGAAGTGTCAATAATTGAACCATGAAACCTGTTTTCGATGACATTACTCGAGGTGGATTCGATAGTGTGAACGTGGACGAACAATTCATGATATATATGTAAGATCGAGCGTTTGGCGTTCTACCAAAAGTTATAGCTGGTGTTAACGGCGCGCGCAATTCAAATCTTTTATACCGTTTAACAGTTCAAACACCATGTTTTGATTGCTCTCTGCCTAGTAGGGACAGATATTGCGTCCAATAATCTTTCTCTCAATAATTGTACTTTTGCAATCAATGAGAATGAAATCCTTGATCTTGACTCTGATACCAATTGTAAGACCGAACGCTTATCGTTTTACCAAAAACTATAGTTGGCGGTAACAGTGTAACTCAAATATTTTAAACGTATGTAGCTCAAACACCACGTTTCGTTTGCTCTACTTAACAGAGACAATTATTGAACTCAACAATATCTCCTTTTCAATGAAATCATTTTCTTCAAATTTTATGTCCATTTTCCAAAATATTATTATTTTTATAATAAATCGTGTATTGTATTAACTTTTGGGTCATTAGCAGGCAGCATCATAAACAATAATACCAAGTGAAAAAAAAAAAATCAATCAATCTTTAATAATTAGAAAGTTATAGAGTCAACGAGACCATGGATTTGAGTTGAATTAATAGAGTGTAAGTAGTGTTTGTGTAACATATTTTCGTCAAAGTAAAACTTCCATTGATTAATTAGTTTTCGATCATCACAAAGATGTAAAAATATGAAATTTGTTCACATAGAAATAAAAATAATACGTACAAGCATGAACTTCATTAAGTCGATGATAATTAAATCCCCCAGCTTTAATCTAACTTTTAAGCAAAAAATTAAGAAAAACACAATATATATCATAGCAATTATTTCGTATAAATTGTCAATTTACCAAAAATAATCGACTCTGGAAATAATTTATTATCAATTTATGTTTTGTTTGTGGAGGTTTGAGTCTTTGAGATATTGTAGATGGAATACCATTAGGCCTGAGTATAAAATCCGACTATTCTTCCCATTTTTTACTTAATAAATCATAAATATGAAGAAAAAATTTCATGACTTGGTGCTCTAAAAGCCATCTTACTAATTTATTTACAAATGCAGATGCAAATATAGTGGTAAATTTATGACTTGTACAGTTCAAGAAAAGATCAATTATTTCCTCTTCTCTGCTATTTTATCATAAATTTCTTTGTTCAAAAGAGGACCTGCTGTTTTTTAACCGTGAGTAATTAATTGCATCGTATGATTGGCAAATTGTCCAGATCCTTTAATTTGATTTGTGTGTAAAAATAAATAAATAAATAAATGATATATGTTTATGTCATATCAATTTTTTCAAACTTCACTATAAAATAGGCAAAAACTTGTGTGAGACGGTCTCACGGGTCGTATTTGTGAGACGCATATCTTATTTGGGTCATCCATGATAAAGTTTTATAATAGATGAAATATTTTTCGGAAAGAGATTTGATTGAAAGCATGCCATCATTAACCCGAAAAAAAAAATCCATTAGAGATTATTTATAGGAAAAAATATAACTTTGGTTTTGTACGTTGGTCTAAATTCGATTTTGGTCTTCTAGTTAGCCGAAAATAGGTTTTAGTGTGATGACTTCTTTTACACAGAGTATTAAATTGATTGTTTTCCTAGTTAAATTTCCTAGTTTTTTCAACAGAGAATCAGCTTTTTACGCTATATAAAATCAGATGTCCATGCAATGTCTGAAAAACTCGAGGGTCGATTTAATTAATTATTTTCATTTTTATTTTCCTTTCACACATAACAGAATGATGTGTGTGCTCAAGATTTGAAAAGATGGTGAGTTAGATAGATCATTTTTTTATAAAATTTTTAATAATATCGAGATTTAACAGATATAGTGTAAGCGATTATCTTAAATTGAAGATATGGGTTTTTTAGTTATATCCACAACTGCTCTAACTTCTCCCTCCTTTTCATCATCTCTGCTTATACTATATATATATATATATATATATATGATAGTTGAGTCTATTAGAGTTAGCGTTTTGGTACGATTGCCACACCAATTCTTTTCAATTTTGCCGTAGTATATTTTTCTTTTTTGAAAATTTTGATAATCTATGTTATCAAAATTGAGTCTTCGATCCAGTACTTTTTGACAAATGTAAATAACCAAAGCTATAAAGAGACGAACACACAGGACGACAAATGTTGCAGTTTTCCAATCCAACTTTAAACAACAAGCAAATGAATTATTTTCCAAATTAAAGCATATCCAGGTTGTATGTACGTGTGTGTGTCTATATATATATATATATGAGTTATGAGAGCGTGCATGTGTATATATAATGGGGTTAATGTATACGTTTGTTTTTAGCAGTGATGGTGGTTCAGATGTTTGCTTTTTAATTCAGTGGTGAGGATCGGACGTCATCAGTTCCAAATTTGAAAGCAAGACTTGATTTCATCATATGCATACTTGTATAGCTTCATGTCGTGCCTTTTATGTGTCTTTATTTTTCACAGTTCCCATTATCTTTAAACCCTATGTCAGTCGTTTCAGCTCTCTTTTTATTTTGCCTTCTCTGGGAAACTATATATTCTGTCTTTCGTGTGAGGGTTTGCATACAAGTACGTACCCTTTGGCTTCATCCAAGCTCCAACACAAACAAACTCTAATAATCTATCATTTAATTTCTTTTATATGCATTGTCTGAAAAAGTTTATAATCGGACGACGTCTAGACTAGCTCTCGATCGCTTTGATGATGTGCTACTCAATTCAAAGAACCAAGACAGATATACATGCATACATGGATGTATTCAATGATTTAATCGTCAGTGAGATTCAAAATTTTAGTTGCGAATTGATTTATCTATTGGGTTTTAATTAGATACCATTTTAGAGAAAATATTACGCAAAAATTAAAGTTGAAATTGCATACATGTTATGTTGATAAAATATTTAAGCTCCCAAATGGTTCGTGAACTATAGAACAAAATAATTTAGTATCGAGTTCGGCTCGAATTCGATAAGTTCGTTTATGAATCAAATATTTTTAGATTTGACTCGAAAAGCTCGCGAACCAACTCAATTCGTTTATACAACTGAACGTCCAACTTTTTACGTGTATGTGTACTTGGAAAAAATCATTAGCTAACTATTAAAAAGCAAGAATATATTTCTTGTTGTATATTTTTATTAAAATGAATCGATTGTCTGGTATTAAAAAAAGTTGGAATTTTGGTAAATTTCATATCCAATGTTTCGATCATTAATCTAAACTATCCTTGTTTTGGTGATTTTATTATTGGGTTCTAAAACATCTTAATTGACTTGTGTAATTGAAATGTCACAAAAATATAATTTCATTATCAACTATACAAGAATAAAACACAATTTTGATAACATGCAGATAAAGTTGTAGAATATGTAATGAATATATATTTTACATATGATCTACATCAAATGCTTTTGTTTTTCCCAATGTAGTAAGAAGTGCTTGTTGGGGAAAATCAATAAACCACATAATCCAATATGTCAAATCATTAAAAATTTGATTGAAAACTTGAGTGGAAACGTACTTGAAGCTATAATTCTGAATTCTTTAGAATATTTCTTGATCTTCCAGATCTACGCTCTCTTTTATTTGAAAGATCCTTTAGTTTTCTCTTCTAACCTATTTTCTCAATGGGAGAGAGAATAGGGAACATGATTTTGCGCAATTTGTGGAGCATAACCAATTTATAGATAATGTCTATTATTATCTTCTGATATTTATGTTTTAGATCATCATAAAAACGGAAATTACACTTTGTCTCTACACATTGAAGGCTCACAACATGTTAGATACACTAAAGCTTAATAGCCAAAATTTAACCGATCATTTTAATTTTGTGCATAACTTAATAGACAACTCACAATGCATAATTATTCACATATAAGCCCATATAAATAAAAATAATCTAGCAGTGCTTCCATAAGCAATAATCAAATTACATTATCGTGTCTAATTTCAATTATCCCACATTAAATTTTTGCCAACAAATGAACATTTCCTTGTACAATTAAAAAGAGCAAAGCTTGGCGTGTGTACTTAAGATACATATTTTCCTAAAGCTGTCTTTATTGATTACAATCTTTTGAACCAGATAATATCACATCAAAAACTCAAGACATAATCATATATAGAGTTCGTACCTTTTTCTTTTTATATATTCAAACGCAAAAAATTTTTTGTTCCAGATAGATCAAAGGATAGCATTAGAGCACCGCTTCAATGACACATCAAATTATCGAGGTTCAAGAATTCTCATTGTACAATAACTTATTGTTGCACCTTTACTCAACCTTTGTACCAGTTCGACTCAAAAGATGAAGAAAAATGGTTGTTGAATTAAAATTTGATCTACAAAATTGTCGTCTGGTTGATCAGCTTAAGTTAGTTAGGGCTTGTCATCTTGACTGACTAAAGATGCTATAAGTTTTAATTTGAGAGCGTGACAACGATTGAGATGAGTTTGTACGACATAATTGTATAAATTAATATCTTATAGAGGAATTACGAAGACCCAAAATTCAAATAAAAATCATCAATAGTTTTGAAGTTGAACCATGTAAAAGAGTGAGCAAGACCATAGAAATCAAATGCCAAAAAAATTGAAATATTTTGAACCATGAAAAAACGCATTGAATAGCCAGTTTAATGGCTTATTGAATAGCCATTAAACATACAAATCATGGCTGATTATAGTCATTTACAGCCATAAATTTGAGGATAATGGCAGCTCCTCTTTCGTTTCCACTTCATTGGCCTATAAATAGAATAGAAAATCATGTAAGAAGTCACACTACTACACCACTAAAGCCACACTTCTTACCCAACTGTCATAGTTACATAGCTTTAAATCTGATCTCCACCATTCAAAATATAAAATCTTATGTTTTGAATATTATATTGAAAATTAAGAAAATCCAACATTTCAATTTTTGTATATAGCCTCCATAAGAAAACTGTTCAAATTTTATGCGAGAATAGCATATCTACCGTTTCTCGTCAATAAAATGATTCAAACGACATTAAAACCTGATCTATGCTATTCACAATTTAGTTCCTTTACTTGTGAAAGTTATATATGTCTGAATTTAAGCTCGATCCAATGGTTCAATTAGACGCAAACGTCTCTAAAAAGTGACCGAATTTCTGGTGACAAAATTCCAGCTTGTTCCTCTGAATTTTTGGAGCATAATTTGGTGAGTAGACTTTCTATTTTAACTTGATATATATGTTTTAAAACCGACCGACATATATGTATTATATGTGTTTAAAGTCTGATTTCTGAAATATGTATGTTTGAAGCACCGAAACTTTATGAACTAATGATAGAAATACATATTCTGAACATACCCGATTCCTGATTCTTTCCATCACTCCTTAGTGGAGATAACATATAGGGGATCATTATCAGTTAGTCAAGAAATTCATAATTTGTTCACTGCATAATTCTGATTCTTCTTTATTCCTGAAATTAAAAATATTTATGTATATATCTATTATTACTGTTTTTGTTGGAAAAATGTTTTTAAAGGCTGAGAGGCTACTTACTAAACGACGACCATATCAATCACTGTGAAAACGGGGTGTGGATAGCAATACAAGCACTACATCCCCCCCCCCCCCCAAAAAAAAAAAAAATAAGAATAAAGATCAATTAGCGGATGAAGAATAAACCTAGTTCTGGGACTGGTAAAGAAATATAAGACCGCTGTCAATGTTTAAATTTCATTTTCGTTATCGATTTATTTCAAGTTGCATACTTCCACATCGTAGTTATTGTTTTACATTCTGCTGCTGTAAAATACTCTGTGATTATTTTGGAGTTGTAAAGACAACATTTTCTATTTATGAATAAATAAAATGATTTGAAAATTATGTACTTCTGAGACTTGTTGTTTTACAATTATATGATTGTGAGACAAGGTCGGATGTCTCCCGACCCTGGTCACGGGGAATGATAGGAATCCTTCAGACAACTGAAGTATGAGATACATGAAGGGATTTGTCCATTGAACTTCCAGAAGCAAATTAAATTTGTGTGTTTATTTATCTTATTTTAAGCCCTAAGCATAGTTTGGTTTATTTTTATTCAGTTGATATCAACTTACGCATGCACATTGTGCATTGTCCATACTAAGATTATTGCACGTTTTATTTGGATTTGTTCATGTTGTCGGTTTAAGTCTTGCAAAATAAAAAATGAAAAATATGCAAGTTAAATGATCAAAATTGTAATTTTTCTTATTTTAATTTCGGTGAAAAATGATTAAAATTAAAAAAATGTACAAATTAGTTAACTAAAACCGTAATCAACCAACAACATGACCAAAAATATAAATTCCCCCATTTTATTCCTAGATATCATTCGTATTGACGACAAAAATCCAAATATGATTAGAATTGAACTCTTAAATCCCCTTGATTAATTAATTTAATTATTTGTCCCATAAAGATGTGACAATACATAATTTAACTTACATTTTATATAATTACACTTAAACAAGCTCGAACGATGAACATAATCATGTTCAATTTTGTGAAAATATACTTGCAATGGAAAGAGGGCTTGAAAAAAAACAAACCCTAACAATTATCTACACACACTAGTCAGGATTAACAAAGAAATATCATAACACTTTAACTACTTTTATTAATTTATTTTATTTTATTTAATTTCAGAAAAAAGGTGGTCCCTTGTTACAACATTAATCAATCTCCCTACGTACGTTGTTTCCCTCTGTCAATAAATATAATACTTCTCTTTCTCTCACACACTTTCAGGCTGTATTTAAATGCTTTGAGCTTCCAAAAGTTGCAGAGAATTCTTATTAGAATCCCATTTGTTTTTATTTCTACTCCATTTTTCTCTGAGAAAATATGGAATTCCCGATCGTGGGTGGATTATTTTGAGGAATTATTTCCACTTTTTCACCCAAGAAAGAAGCATATTTATAGATTTATATATATTTCAGCAAGTTTCTTACAATCTTGTGTAGAAGTTTCACAATTTTCACTCAAGATTATGGATATAAGCCATCATAAATTGAGAAACTCTAACACTTGGGAGCCATACAACGTGATGGCAATAGAAGATCAAGCCCTTCCCCTTCATCTTCAAGATCACCAAACCCTTTTTGATAATAATCACACACAATGGTCAGGTTATCCTGCGATTCTCCAAGAAACGTCAAATAATTCGCCAACAAGCCAGTTTTTAGCTGCTCCGAGTTTTATCGGGGTCGACCAGTATGCGAATTTCAAGCTAGAAGTAGATCAAGAATCTGAAGAGCTAGAAGAAGAACTAGGAGCCATGAAAGAAATGATGTTCAAGATTGCAGCAATGCAGCCAGTCGACATCGACCCGGCCACGATCCGTAAACCTAAAAGGCGCAACGTTCGAATCAGCGAAGACCCGCAAAGCGTCGCGGCTCGTCACCGCCGTGAGAGGATCAGCGAGAAGATCCGAATCTTGCAGAGACTTGTGCCCGGTGGGACTAAAATGGACACTGCTTCAATGCTGGATGAAGCTATTCGATATGTTAAGTTCTTGAAAAGACAAATCAGGCTCCTCCAAGGTGGTGGAAGCCACCATCAGCAACCGTGCACGGCGCTCACCGACACCGCCGCTGCTACTTCGACGGACGTAGACTGGGTGGCGCTAGGAGGAACATCCTCGTATATGTTTGGAGGTAATAATAGTGATCATGGGGGAGGTGAGGAGCATCATCCCATGTGTTATAACCCTAAGTTTATTGGTCAATAATTATAAAAATTTCATTAAAAACGCAACAATTGTGTGTATAATCTATATCGGATTAATGTTGGGATTTGATGCAATTTTACATACTATCCAAAATCTGTGATGCATGTGATGATTGTTATACAAGAACAAGAAAAGGTTTGTTAGGATATAGTTGACCAAGGGGAAATCGTAATAATCAAAACGGTTATATGGATAATATTTTAGTATTATAAAACAAGGCTTTTTGGCTCTCTGTTCTGAAAGTTCCTTTGTCCTAATTCCCTCCCCGGAATATTAAAATACCAGTGACGTGAGAAACTTATATGTATAGTTTGTAATAATTTACAATTATTCCCCTCTGAATATATTATATATATCACACACACGCACGCACACCTGTTTGTGTGTGTTTCTTGCACGCTTTATATAATCATATCATATGATGAGACTTCATGGTAATCACAAAATATGATGGTTTTCATAAGAAGATCATCAGTGATCATCATTTCATCAAACCCTGTACTCCCAAAAAAAAAAAAACTGCAATAAGCTTTCATTTTTAGGATTTTTGTCAGTGATATTACCATATAATCATGAATTTTCTTGATGCCTCTGCACACAAAATTATCATAGGGATTCTCCAAATCTTGGTACGTGTGTGTGTATTTATGCATATACTTGTAAAAAGTTTTATGGGTTTTCTGGAGAAAGTTGTGTGCATATATATAAGTTTAGTTAATGAAGCATGAAACCTATGGAGCATGGGATTTGATCATGTGCTTTTTCTCATCTAGAAATAGGCTTTTTAATTGAATGATGATGGTCCGATGTACAGCTTCTCTAATTAACTAATTTCTTGGAACTCGAAAAATCTTGCTACAATATAAATAACATATTCAATAAATGTATATGAACTTTTGGTTGGGATAATATTATATAATGTATCAATACATTATAAGAAACGAATATGGTAATAATTTCGATAAATTTTCTGTGTGTTGAAGTTAATTTCCTTGGGGCATAGCATGCACGTAAACTTGGTATTCACTGGACTAAGAGAGATAAATCAAGGTGGTTCTAATATCTAGCTTAACTAATTATTTGTTTTGTTTCATTTGTTGTTTAAAGAACTGAAGCAAGAAAGGGTCATGGATTGGAAGAGATGTTACGTACGAGTTAGAAGGATTTACTGGGATCCTACGATAATTTGAGTTTACTATTTTCGTATAAATCGAATATAGATACAAATTAGTCATTTGAGAAAATCATCATGTGAATCATTATGCAGCCGTTTGAGTACAAAAATTAAAAGGAAATCAGCTTAGATTTATAACAAGATCATCACAAACTTACTGGCCCTTTTAAGAGTTTGGTATGGTTAAAATTATCCCAAATTTATATTATATATATGTTTGTTTACATTTTACATTGAGAAATGTAGTGCTTGAAGATGTGTTTGTTAACTATGAGATTGTGTGGGACTACTGCAAGTTGGAGATGCCGAAGGAGGGATCCAATTAAGATAGCAAGAGTTGGGGAAAGAAGCTAGTAGAGTATGATGTAACGTATTCAAAGAACAAAAGGTAAGTTTTCCATGAAAAAAATTACCCATATAAATTCTATATTTGTTTAGTAAAAGTCCTCTAAGTTGTGTTTTGTGTTTTCATCTTCTAATTCGTCAAAGTTTGGTCTACCTGCACTAACTTGGTTTTTTTTAAAAATTGTATTTAGTCTTAATTATCTCGCTAAAGTGATGATGTTGCGTTGGACATGACAATAATGTCTCGTGCCATGCCAATAATATCATGTGCCAAATCAGTAATTTCCAGCGCTGCATCAATAAGTTCTCCGTCATCACTTTGGCGAAATAATACTAGAAAAAAAAAAAGGAAAAAAAAAACAAAATTAATTATTACATTAAGACCAGAACTTAAAGAACCAAAACCAAGAACCAAGTTTCTGAATAATAATTTAATACATCATGAAGTGCTCTAAATCAAGTCATTGTTATCGATCTCACAATATGGGATTTTTTCATTTTGGTCTTGTTTTTGTCCATTAAAAGTCTTAGTCAAATAATTGCTATAATTTTTTATTTTAATGTGTTTTCATCGGAGTGTTGACATGGCACCACAAATGATGATGTGTCACCCAAAAATGTTATAATGTGACAATGAACATCGATGACATTTATACTCTACATGTTTTTTTTTAAAAAAAAAAGATCTTATAAATAAATAAAAAAAATTTGAAAGCACTTTATTTTTTTGTAGGGAGTAAGTCTCTTGTGAGACAATCTCACGAATCTTTATCTGTGAGACGGATCAGCCCTACCGATATTCACAATAAAAAGTAATACTCTTACCGTAAAAAGTAATACTTTTTCATGGATGACTCAAATAAGAGATTCGACCCACGAAATTGATCTGTGAGACCGTATCACAAGAGTTTTTGTATTTTGGTAGGAGCCCATTCTATAAACTCGTTCCAAACCTAAAAATTATCGGATACAGATGTTTCCTATATGTTTATTTATTATTAATAGGACAATGTCGTTGGTATAACAAGATTCAATTCATAATTTGGACTCAAATGACTGACTGTATATATATATTTATAGGTAGATAATGAAAAAATATATATAATTTGAGTTTTCCTCTTTTTCCATTGGCACAAGAAAGAAAGAAATAAATAAATAGAAACGTGAAATGAAATTAAAGATGCCGTTGGACTTGGGTTTTGTGAGTTGAATGAGCTGGTGGTCTGGGTTTCTTTTTTTTTTTTTCTTTTTTTTTCTTTTTTATAATGGGTTTCTTATAAAAATGAATAATCACGTTCACAAGATCACTCCATTGATCATAATTACTTCAATTAATAATTATTTGTGTTTTATTTTACAACAATATTAGTTGTTCTAAAAGTATCAATTAATTATACATAAGTCATGGCCAGATTCGGCAAATTACCTGCAGGATCATTTGCGGGAAAAGTGGAAGAAGGCTCGATAATAAATTATTAGTAATTGGAAAAATGAAGTTTAGTAATTATAATTAGGCCCGGCTAGTGGCTATGGTAATTATGAAAATAAACTAAATTTAAAATATAAAAAGAAAGACAAAGGTAGATAACTTCAATTAAGGATAAACGAATCTAATCGAGTTGAATATCAAGAGAAATTTCAGGCTTGTTTTCGATTTCGAGCTCAATTTGATGCTCAAAAAGTTAAATATATATTTTTGTCGACTTTAGATCGAGTTCGTCTCAAAATATTCGAACATGTTTACGATCTATTCGAATTATTACTTGAAAATAAAATTCTCAAAAGACTCGAAATATATTTATTTCATATTTTTAGTTACAAATATTAATAAACTATTAAACATCGTAATCGGCTTGTGTATTAACGAATAAAATAATTTAAGATCGAATCAGTTCGAAATAGTTCGAATTTATTCGAGTTTGTATTGAATTCGATAATATATAATATGAATGACAGGTTTTTTTAGTCATCAAACCAGCTTGATTCGTTTACGTACACATCCAGCTACAACAACTTCTTGTTGACAAACATGTTGTGTACATGTATAGTTTGGATTTTGATTGAGATGAGGATATTAATGATGAGTGTGGATGAAGTTTGAAATCTGTCTACAATTCGGATTAATGTCTATGCAATAACTTGGTCTCATGATAGGCTTTCCTTAATGAGGTTTATTCGCACGGAAAATGATTGATTATTAAATAATTATTGTCCATGTCCTACCTATACGTCCACAAGAAGAAAAACAACTAAAAGGATGTCAAAAATTGGAAGATTGTCGTGCCCCAAACTCGAGCTCGCACTTGCACGATTGTACAATGAAAACTCGAACCTAAATTACTATAGGAGTTCACTGTAAGAATTTATAAATCTATACATATATAAAAGTGAAATTGTTGCTATATATAGAAGATTCCTGGTTCCCACCAAAAACGTCATGCTAAAAAAGTAAATAAATATGGATTAGTACTATTATATTTAATAATGTTCCAATTTGCAGTATCATTAATTAATTTATTATTTAAAAATAATAATATTCATCGTTATTTCTCATTTATTTATTTAAATTTATTATTTTGAAATAGATTTTAAATAAAAATATATTAATATATTTATATATGTAATTAAAGTAATAATTCACATTAAATTATAAAAGTGCAAATATTTATTATTTCACTAAAGACGAATTAATTAGAGAAACTTAAATCTACAATGGGGACAATAATTATGAACTATACAAGTATTTACATTTCTTTTGTAATTCATTAAATTAAATAAATAAATATTGTAAATAAAAATAAAAAATTATTTTAAAATAACAAAATATTTTAAAATTCATTACAATATATTTTTCAAGAAAAAAATTATTTATAATAATGTTTTACGATACTTTAAAAAATATTAGAAATCAATATTCTAATTAAACTGTGTCAACATATTTACGAAAAACTACTCTCAAGGCAAAAAAAATAAATTTACCTAAGTTAGTTTGATTAAGTTTCGTGTGAGACTGTTTCACGTATTTATATTCACGAGACGAGTCGACTCATCTTGAATTAAAATAATAATAATTTTGACATAAAATAATATTTTTTCATGAGTCTGATCAGGTAGAATGTATGTCTCACAAATTTACTAATGAGACGGCATAAGAGTTTTTGTGAATTATTTTAAATATTTTTTATATTTAAATATATAAAAGACATTTTATGTTTATATTAATATTTAAAAAAAATCATTTGAAAACATATTAGACATTTTAGAGTAAAGAAATAAATATGACGTGTATTTTAAAATAAATGTAGTTAAAATAAATGTAGTGTAAATAACACTCTCGTAAATGTTCGAATTCATCGTATCATTTCATTTATTTTTAATTACGGTTTTGAATTTTGTATTACTTTTATATATTTATTAGTTCTTCATACTCTTTAAAATATTAAATAAACTATAAAAAATTTATATACTATTACATTTCAACTTTTTAGTGGAAAATATCATTGTGAATTTTTGTATATTGCCAATTCACATCATCATGATCATTATTATTTAATTAAAACTTTAGTATAAATATTTTTTAAAATGTTAAAAAATAATTAAAATTTTTCATCTAATAAATGATTTTTTTTTATTTTTTGAAAAATATTTGTTTATCCTTTAAAATTTTGATAGACAAATAATATATGATTTATTAATATATTTTTCTATTCTTTTTATTTGTAACAGTTCTACTGAATCAATATATCGAATACAATGATAAATAATTCAATTTGACGGCAGAATCGTTATCCTTATTTGAATATAATCTCAAATGATATAAAAACGTATATAATAATTAAATATATTCATTATATCAATAATTTTAAATAATNTATGACTGATTTTTTTTTATCTCACACACATATATATATATATATATACTAGTAAAAGATACACACGCGTTGCATGTATTATTATTATTTTTAATTTGATCAAATAATACTAAACAATTAACACGAAATTTATTTTCAATTTAGAAAAGTTGTTCGATTTAAAAGTGAAGTTTTGTTTAGATTTTTTTCTATGTAAAATGTGGAGTGACTTGAACAGGTTTTTAGAAAAGTAAGAAGTGTAATTATGAAATTAAATATTTTGATATTTTTTAAGGTAGTTACTCTAAAGATCTCATACTTAATTTTATATATATATATCAGTTTTGATATGTTGCACACCTACCGTGCACACCTATGTGAGCACCGATGATGTGTCATTCACCCATTGGATGCGCAATTTTTCTATATTTAATCACATCAAATAGGTGAGTGACACCTCATCGGTGCTCACATAGGTGTGCACGGTAGATGTGCAAGATATCAAAACTGTATATATATATATATCATATGTTGAATATCTACCGTGCATATTTATATGAGCACCAATGAGGTGACATTAACTCATTAGATGTGACGAAACATAGAAAAATAGTACATTCAATATACGAATGTCATCTCATCGGTGCTCTTATAAGTATGTTTGGTAGATGTATATTATATCAAAACTATATACACGTACATATATTGACAATGGGGGAACATAGAAGCTAGCCGCTGAAGCACTCAAACTCTGGGGGGCCTGCAGTAATGAGTGTAGCATAAGTAAATAAAGTATATGCACCATGCCCAGATATATATAGTTGTTAATAGCCAATAATACTAGCCAGCAATAAGCGTGGATATGCCTGCTGATGATTTTGGTGAAGCTGTGGTAGTAGAACTTGAGGAATGGGTCATCAGTGTTGCAATAAACAGAGAGTCAAGAGGGGACTATGGTCTCCCGAAGAGGACGAAAAGCTAGTCGCGCATATCACTAAACACGGCCATGCTTGCTGGAGTTCGATTCCAAGATTAGCGGGTAATTGTATCAATCATTAATTTGTTGCGATAGCCACTGATTAAATTTATAATGATTGGTTCAATATAGATGTTATGTATGCGTTCAGGGTTGCAAAGGTGCGGGAAGAGTTGCAGGTTGAGGTGGATAAATTACCTGAGACCCGACCTCAAGAGAGGATCCTTCACCGAGCAAGAGGAAACAACAATCATAGATGTGCACAGGATCTTAGGCAACAGATGGGCTCAAATAGCAAAGCACTTGCCCGGCAGGACCGACAACGAAGTTAAGAATTTCTGGAATTCTTGCATCAAGAAAAAGCTCATTGCTCGAGGCTTTGATCCCAACACACACAATCTCCTCTCGTCTTCTTCTAATTCTACTACTGCTAATAGTAAAAGTCGATATCCTCAACAACCTTACAACAATTATTCCGATCCTAATACAAGATCAAGCTCGTGTTCTGACTTCACAAAGGATACTCCTTCTACTGCAAAATTTATAGTATCCAATGAGCAGCAGCACCCATCAAGATTTACCCAGCTCTTCTCGTGTGGTGCCAGTACTACTACTAATACTAATACTAATAATGCTACTACTTCTGCCGCTGACTGTATGTTGTACTACTCCAAATCAGATCCACCCTTTGAAATCTTGAATATTGACCACAACATTAACACTGATGATTGGGATCATCATCGTAGCGACATTAACGCCGAGTCGACATTCCATAAACAGGCAGCAGATCAAGATTATGACCCAATAAAGTTGCAACCGCATCAGCAAAACGATATTTCTGAACCTCTCTCTGGAAATCTTGAGGATCATAACTGCAGGAATATTACTGCATTATTCGATTTTGAGTTCATTGATTCTTTGCCATTGCCTTCTCCTCTACTATACAATGGTTGTAGTGTAAACTCTATGGACGATCAGGTTGCTTGGGACTACATGCCTAGCTAAATTTATTCATGATAATACACGAATTCCTAATTCTACCATCAATGTATATATCAGATAAAGAGATATTACAGTGTTAATATTACTTTCACCGCAGATGTAACGACCATCATGAATCCAAATATATCCGGTTCATGTTTGACCTGAGGACAGCAAGATACATACCTCAGTACTTACGTCATTTAAATTTTTTTCATGTTATTTACTCCTCTGCCATTTGGCTTGTTCAGATTGCATGTATATTTAAAATATTAAAACTTTGTGATACTTGTGAGAAAAAGGGTTTCTAGAAAGGTTAAATACTTAAAATATTTTATATATATATATAAGTACCTCTACTTAAAGCACTAAATCTCTACCTACAAATATATATACATATTTTATTATTTATTATTATTGATATTATTAATTGGAAAAAAAATAAAAATGATGAATTGTAAAATTCTCCAATTGATGTATAGATTTTGTGACATTATACATACAAAAAAATTTTTGTGATATGATCTTATGAGTCAGTTTTGTGAGATGAATCTCCTATTTAGGTCTTCCGTGAAAAAGTATTACTTTTAATGCCAAAATTATTACTTATTATTGTAAATATGGGCATGATTGACTCGTTTCAGGATAAAGATCCGTGAGACTGTCTTACAAAAAAATCTACTAATATAAAAGAAGCCAAGGTTTAGAATTATTAATGTTCTTGTATGATGTAGAAAAGAATATGGTAAATGTCGTAATTGTCTTTGTTGCAATTGAGTATTATATAGAATTTAGAATCATACCTTTTATAAGTTTATAACTAAATCAAAGCTGATTGATAGTATTGACGCTAATTGGTTTAACAAATAATACAAGATCAATTACTTAAATTAATATTTGGAACAATAAACCATAATTGTTATTAACTTATTATTATTCCAATTCCTGAAAAAAAAAATTGTTATTTTATTTCTTTGATCCCAATGTTGGTTTTGATAATTTCAACATATTATAATTATGAGAGTGCATAACAAGAGGCTTCCTCTTTGCCATTGGCACAAGAAAGAATTAAAATTAAAATAAATAGAAACGTGAAATGAAAGATGTTTTCGGGTTTGGGTTTCTTATAAAAACGAAGAATCACTTTCACAAGGTCACTTCTTTCATAATTGCTTCAATAAAAAACTACAAAATATATTTATTATTATAATTATAATTTTGATATTTTATATTGTTAAATTTTAGTTTATTGACCTTTTTTCCTTGTGGCGCTTATAAGTAACTGTCATGGTGCTGAATTGAAGTCGATGGGGTGCTTACGTGTGCAGTATCATATCAACACTTCCGATAAAAAAAAAATGACTAAAATTTCACCCAAAAAAAGACCAAAATTTGATTTGATGACTTATCAAAATTACAAATAGATAAATATAAAGACTGAAAATTGCAATTTCCCCTTACATAAATTAATAATTATTTATTTGTATTTTATTATGCATATTTTTAATTAAATTGAATATATAGTAGTTATAAAAGTATCAATAAAATTTATACACGCAATTTACCTGGCCAAACTTGGTAAATTACCAGGATGCGATGTCGGAAAAGTGGAAGAAAGGATCCATTGATAAATTATTAGTAATTGACAAAGTAAGAGCAGTGATTATGGCGAGTGGCCATGGTAATTATGAAAATAAAATAAAGTTCAAAATATAAAAAGCAGGACAAAGGTGGATAATTACAACTTCTTGTCGGCAAATATTTATTAATGAGTAGATTCATTGACTGACGCGGCAAAAATGGAAAGTACAATGAATTTACCGACGTGATAAATGTTACTCATATGGATATTGTCATCATCCACTCATCACAAGATACTTATGTCGAGTGATGAATTATGACAACTCATCTATATATCATGGTTGAATGAGTGATCATGATTTATCTACTCAATACATGTGTCATATGTTGAGTAGATAAATACATTATCCATGTGGTTAGCATGAACAAAACCGAATTTACCTTAATATATATCCAGCGTAAACAAAATCGATATAAACCTTTTCTAGGAGCCTAGGACCAATTATTATTCTACTTTTACCTAAGTTTCTTAAAGATAGAAGTAAGGATGATTTTTCAAAATTTTAAACAATTTAGTATGACAAAACTATCAGGACTTTTTGGCTCATATCAATAAAAAAAGTTAACTAGGTCGCTGTAAAATTGCATGGTTTACCAGTAGGAGATAAGATCCCTGGTAATAAAATTTTAAAAATTGAACAAGAAATAGTTAATTGCATACACTATCTTCGTGAAATTCCGAGATTGCTAACAATCTTATGAAAATATATATATATGAATTCATCATGTTTTCAAATATTAAGCACACATATCTTTATTTGTATGTGTTTTCAGGGATACCTATGCTAGAAATTTGAAAACACGGGGAGATGACAAATAATTTTTTTTACAAGTTTTCATCAATTTTGGGATTTCACTAAGGCCATGTATGCAATTATCCCAACAAGAAATTTATATTTTTCAGCAGCAACTCACAGTGACCAAGGCTTAGCCCACCCTTCAACTCGAAACAGGGGACTGAATTCTTAAGCTAGATTTATGGACTGGCTTGATCTTCGCCCAATCTCAATAGAAGTTGCAGCTTAATTATTCCACACAGTTTTCGTTGTTTTTTAGTTTATCTTGAAATTTGAAGTCGTCGTTTCATCACTTGAGATGCACATTTTGTAGCATGAGATTGTAAAGTTTTTAATCTGTTTCATTGCTTTTGAGCTATATCATACTCATGAAGGTTAGCGAAAACCATCAGGCATATTGCTGTTTTTCAGATTCTGTGTATAATGTTTTAGTCATATCCTTGCATGATGGATATCGAGCTCTGCTCGGTTCACCTACATCCTTATTATGTCTGCATAGGTTCCCTCCAATTCTTTTGTTTTCATGCTTAAGAAAGTTTTATTTTATTGAAGAAATTAAGGAAGTCGTCGGTTATGGAAATAAGAGACCCCAGTCGCCGTTAACAACAATATTCGCTAGTGCATATGATGATGGTGTAAAAGAAGTAGAGTACTTCCTTATAGCTCTCATTCTTATGAGGGGAATTATAACCCTCTAGATTCGACTATTGTTCTCACTGTACCAATATGGGTCTTTCTAACTTACTTATGTCTTCACTCACACGCAGAGATCCAGAACTTGTGTTTTCGCAAGTTTCTTGAATCAAGTTTGAGTTTTCATTCGCGGATGAAATAATAGGATACAAAGAAATGTAGAGAATGAAAAAGAGAAAAAACCAACAAAATCCCATATGTGGTTTGCTGTTTTGAAAGTATTGAAGCAACTGAGAATGTAAGTACAGTATATGGACACACACATCAACCTTCAATTTTTGTGTCCACACTCACCTAAAAAATATACAATTTTAATATGTTTCATCATTTTCAATAAGTAACTACCACCTCAACGGTGTAAACAAAGACATGGTTGGTGGGAATATATACTATATTATTAAGTGTGAGATATTTAGAGTAACTATATCAGATGATACTAAGATATTTAATTCTATAATTATCTTTCTTATCCTACTAAAAATCTCTTCAAGTCTTATTTTGACATGTTTATTTATACATAATTATCCATATTTGTCGGTTTTTTTTATCGACGTGTATCAAATAATTCAATTATCTCATCAAACTAACCAATCGATATCTTAGAGAAACCGTATTTAATTTGGTATTTTAAGTGGATGTTCCATTTTACCTCATTATTCTTTGGATGTATAATGTAGTTAGGTCTCATAATCTATAGGATCATTATTTTAAAAAATTGGATAGGATATAAAGTGGTTAATAATAATAATAATAATAATAATAATAATAATAATATGTTTAGTTTAATTGATTAAAATTGTAATTAGATTTGTGATTTAATTAAAAAAATCATAATTTGCTTTTTAACTACGATAATTGGGAACGGAAGAAATGATTTATTATGAGGTTTTTAAATTTTCTTTTCATTTACATATATCATAGATTATTATTTTTTACTTAAATTAATGACTAAAAATCATGTAAAGAGTAAGAATTTTATTTATTTATTTTTATAATTAAACACGAGATTAATTGAGGAAATTATTCCCTATTATCGGTGTCGTCTAAGGGCCCCAGTTTCCCAATGTGCCATTTCTAGCCCTAACCTGAAGCATGTAACCCCCCCAAACCCAACTTGTATCTCTCAAAATTAGAGGAAATTATTCCATATTACCGGTTTTAGGGGTTTGGCTTTGGAATTTCAATTTAAGGATTTTATGGAATTTGAACATCATGGCTTTGCAGGGTTCTGATATTACGCCGAACCACCCGCGAGTTATCGATGGATGAAAGCATTGGTTAGCCCAATTCTCTGAGTCTGTCTTCTTGTACGAGCACCATGAAGCGAGGTTCGCAACTCTTTGTGCAATTGTATATATCAATGATACATCAACACTGAAACTTCATGATGGAAATGCATTCAGTTGCATTTTAAACTTTTGTTCTAGAAATGTTTACAAATTATTGTTTTGTGTGCGTTATTGTGAATATTCGTGTACTACAGTATTTGTGCTTGATGATGGATGACGGAAAAATCTCCTTCATAGCATGAGCGAACTGAAATAAGTATAGATGAATAGGCCATTAGTTGATGTTAGATTGAATAGATTTCAGATTTAAAATATATGCTTTGCTCGGGTTCTGGTTTCCGTTCCCGGGAACAATACAATCAGGGAGGAACAGTTTCATCTTAGTTTATGTTAAGATTGGAACTTGGATCTAACTCAACCCCAAAAGCTAGCTCAAGAGGGGAGGATTGTCCAAGCCCATATATACAACTCCTAGGTATTTTATCCAACCGATGTGGGACAATTAACACACCCCTCTCACGTCCAGGAATGAACATCTGGAGCGTGAAGTTGCAAATGACCCAACTATGGGCAGAACGGGTGGTCCAACACATAAAGGTGGAACCTGAGCTCTGATACCATGTTAAGATTGGAACTTGGACCTAACTCAACCCCAAAAGCTAGCTCAAGGGGGGAGGATTATCCAAGTTCCAATCTTAACAGTTTAAGATGTTCAATCTTTTTCCTCGCTCTTATTTTACTATTTTATGTTTTGTGCTTCCCTTCACTAAAATTATGGTCTCTGTTAGCAGCTTATCCTGTGTCCTCTCTCCAATGAGTAGCTGCTGGGATGCATTGGGGACACTTCATTATCACTACTCTTGGAGGTTCTTAAATATGAGATAGTTTAGCAAGCACGGATGGAATTTTAATCTCCTGTTCGTGACATACATGGAGATGGGAATATGCAGATTGATATGCTTGAGGATTCGTGATTACAGAGCGATGGTTCTGCTTAAAAGATGTTGTCAGAGTCAACAATTCCTAAAGACATTCTCAGTAACTGGTCTTGTTCAAAGATATTGTCAAAGTCAACAGTTCTCAACAACGCATTATGACTACGTCAGCAAAACTGATATGTGGAGGCTTATCTGATGAAAGAACACTTTACAAATTCCCTTTTTTGTATTCTAAACTTTCTGCTGTTTAAAGAAAATTTGTTCACCTGGCTGGAATGAAGTTTCTTTTCTTGAAACTGTAGTGGGACATTCAAATAATTGATTTTACTCCGCTCATTTTGAGTTTTTTTCTGACCTTTAATGTAATGGTGTGATTAGTTGTATTAAATTACTTTGAATAATGATCACACTTATTGAAGAATTTAGCAGTTTTATTTAATGGAAAATTATAAGAGAACATCTTAAAAACGGATCTTCTCAATCTAACAAGGGTTTAGAAGTAAGATGAGATTTGGCTGGACTTTTATATCATGCACGTGGTTCTTATTCCGTGTTAAATCCTAGCATTAATTTCTTCGGAAGCAACTTCATTGTGAGAGTCCACAAATAAAAATTGGTATATCCTTAGCTGGAAGGAATTAAGTTCTATGAATGGTGTCCGTGATTTCAAACTATAAACAATATGTTCAGATTTTGAATGTTTTTGTTTATAGATTTTGTTAGGATTAGTCTTTCTAATATAGTATTATAGATGCGTTCTGAAGGCCATTTCGTCATTCGACTAACTTTGTTTATTTTTAGACTACGGTCCATTTGTTGACTCGTGTGAACTCTGTGTTGCTGGAATGGGACCAGTCTGCTGCTCCCGGTCCACATGGTCCGTGGTCCTCTCTTTGTAGGCCAAGAGGTTTGAATTGGTTGCTTCATGGTGTAATGATTTTTAAATGTTGATTTGGGCACACGTTATTGTTTGGAATGGTCATTACTTACCAGGAGATATACCAGGTATGCTCCTGTTTCATTACAGAATTAAGAATGAAAGTTGTCCTTGTTTATGTTAAGTTCCAGATGTCAACATCATTTGATATAAATCGATGATTGTTTATCAGAAAGTTTCCTGTTAGATTTGGCTCATAGTTGAGTATGATTTTCTGATTTACTTTTGTCCTTTACTATGTTGGTGGCTTGAATTGGAACTAACACATTTTTTGGGTACCAAACTGTTCAATCAGATTATTGTTTTCAAAGGTCGGTACCCCATAGTTGATCAAATATTCAATGCATTATTCTATGTATTGCACTAATTTGACTTTCATTTAGTAATTAGTATGCAAAGTGTTTGAGAAGCCATATATTTCGGAGGCTACTAAATTAGCATGAACTTTATGGATTGAGTATGTTGAATTGGTTTCATTACACTGGCAGATGTTAGTTGCTATGCTTAATGAATTTTAATCCTCACTCCTGTAAACTGGACCTGAGTCTTGAGTTGGATTTTCGGAGTATGACACTGCAATCTCCAAATTTCATGTGGCCGACTGTGACATAGTTGATACTCCGAGAGCAATTGATAAAAATGTTGTGATTAATATATATTTATCATATGATAATAAAGTATGTATCATTTTACATTTACTTTTTCATATGTTCCTGCTGGTGAATGATATGTTAATATTTTTTTTAAGAAAAGTAATGAACTATTTGTTTATTTGGATATATATGTACCCAATCAACATATTGTGCATTCACCAAAAAATGATAGAAAACAATATCTTATTAATTAGATAGAAAGAACAATATAACAGTTAAAGTAAATCTGACAGAATATATTCTTATATACAGTATATACATTCAATGATTAAAAAAAATGTTTGTATGATGAAAAATTCTTGAAAATTTATATAAGTTTTAACATGCACTAAAATTCATTGGAAATGTTATGTAAAACTGATAAAAGTATATCATATATGTTTTTATTAAAACCAATCTTAGTTTATGCATGTTAATTTTTTTCTGTATTGGAAATTTTGGTCGCATTCACATCTATGCTAAATAGATGTTGCTTTTAACATAAATTTACTTTTTAAATACCATCTGCATATTTTAATGATTCACATTTTGTCAAAATGTTATATTTGATTGTTATGTTAAAAGTTCGTTCTTTTGGTGGGAGTATTTTCTGTAACTCATTCTCAAACTGAGAGTGTATCGGTGTATTTTATCATGAGCTGGATTCAAAGGTAGATCAGAAGGCTTCTCAATATTTGTAAGATAATATTATTCCTGTTTTATTTTATTCATGTACTACTATGCTGTTATAATATTTGTAAGTGATTGAATATATTTTGATATCTCATGTTTAACAATGTTTCCTAGGCTCTGTAATTTTTGCTGAACTATGCCAGCGTTTTCAATCTAATACGGTTGGAAGTGGCATCCAAAATTTAATTTTTCTGCACTCAAGGCCACACGCTAAGAATTCTATTTAAATGCACATACATTTACTTTATATTATTTTGTTCTATTATTATCTGCATTCTAGTGATTCCTTTGTGTCACTAAATTTTGCATTCAATGACATGAAAATGTAATTGCAGGCATGTCTTTTTTATCTGGATTTGGTTCCTTGCAATGGAAATCACAAAGGGTAGCACTAAATTTACTACTCCATGTCTTCTAAACATTATGGAATGTTTCTATCTTTCACAAGAGTTAAGTAACTGCTATGGCGTAGACTACTAAACAATGACCATAAACGGGTAGATTTTGTTGCACAACTATTTTTTTCCCTAAAATCATGCACACACTACCGTGTAGAATTATACCTAGGTATTATTATTAGTTTTTTTTTTTCCCAAAAAAGTACTTTCTATATGCTAACCGCTAACTAGTTGTATAATCAATTACGACGCATATACCTAACTCGCTAAAAGACATAATGCAGGTCATTAATTCGCTGTAATCTAGTGAACTCAAATCCGCAAATACTAATAATTTCAATTTCTTGTGCATAAAAAGTATAAGGATTGGATAAATCAACCAATGAGAAGCCAAGCTTCTCCCAGAAGTCATCGCAAATTTTCTTGTGGTTCTCGCTTTCTCTAAACCCTTTTCCTGTGATCTTCTATTTAAAATCCAATGCTACCTATAATTTTACTCTCATTTCCTTCTCCCATTCATAAGATTTCTATACCTTAGTACTTTTTGATCCACCTTCCCCTCTTTGTTTCTGTGCAGGGCTTCCTTCAAGGTTTGTTTGTCTGTTTTTTTAACAATTTTTTGCTATAAAATAGTTTGTTTTGTTTTCTTGTGCTTTCTTGTTGAATCGGTCACTTGTCATAAGCCTTTCTATGGTTTTGGGTGTACGATTAGATTTGGCTTCTTGTCCTTATAGTCGAGTTCCAAATGTAGTATTTCAAAACAACATTTATTTTGTGATCTGTTATTTAATTTAGTCATATGATGTGTCTTTATTTATTTGAAGAGGGTTTTATTGGTGTTTTTGCGTTATAAACCTATGTTGTGAAAACGGTAGGGCTTGTTTTGCACACTGTATGCCTTTTGATCCCAACAAAAAGCATCAGTGGTTACTCTGGAGTACTTTATATTTCAAGAACCAAGAGGGGCTTTGATGCTCCACCAATGTTTTATTTTGTCATTGGATCTGACTATCACTCTTGTAGTTTAGTGGAAGGTTTGTCATCCAGGGAATTGTGGTGTATTTACATTTTAATCTTTTATTCTCTTCTTTGTTTTTGATTGCCATAGGGGTGTTTTCTTTTGGAAAAAGGTTAGATAAAAGTTTAGTGCAGGATAATTTTTTTTGTGAAAGTCTAAGTAAGTTGGATTCCGTGTCTTCTTTTCTCTTCTTTCAATGGCAAGGATGTCCCTCACCCTACCCCCGGGTTTTCGATTTCATCCAACTGATGTTGAGCTGGTGATGTACTATCTCAAGAGAAAGGTTATGGGAAAGAAGCTTCATTTTGAAGTTATTTAAGAGATCAACATTCATAAATTCGCTCCGTGGGATCTTCCAGGTAAATGTATTACATGGTTGTTTTCCCCTTCATTCTATGTGGCACTTCTCTGTTTTAATCTAGGAAAAATTATACTCTATCAGATGAGTTGTTTTATTTAAATAGATTTTCTTAATTTTCTGGGAATGAATTTGTAGGCGCAATAATTGTCAATTTTATTGTTTGTAGAACATGCTAAGAAAGATGCATGTTAATTTTGATATTTTCTTTTATTTTTAATAAAGATCATTATGCCATATTATTAATATTAAAAATCTAGGGTGGACATGGTGCAGTTGAAGCCCTAATACAACTGAGACGCACCAACGGTGCCATTCAACCACCAAATAAATTCTAAATTATAAAGGATAAACGTAAATAATCTAGAAATATAAAAACAATTACCTAAAAATTACAATTTATTTCCTATTTTTTCCTAGGCATCAAACTGTATTTAGAGGTGGAGGCTTGAGGTTTGGCCACCTCCGTTTCAACTTTTGATACTTATTTAGTATTTTATTGTTTGTTTTTTTAAAATAACATCCCTTAAAATAAGGTAAAAAATTTTTGTACAAGTACATCAGACATACCCGGGAGAAAGCAAATATTGAACCAATAGAATCAATGATATCATCACCAACTACACAAGGCATACCCCGGTTCTAGAAACAAGCAAAAATGATCATATCCACACACATCATAAATAACAATAATGCAATCAAGAGCTTATATCCAGATGACTTAGCGAATATCGAAGAGTAGAGATATTGATTTTCTAATGATACCCTCGGGACACGGCATTTCTTTTTCAAAAATAGCTCGATTGCATGCATTCCAAATGTTGTAGACGCATGTTGCCATTGCAATGCATGTCAACTTGTACAATGCAGAATTACCTCTATAGACATCTCAGAAAACTTTCTGAGCCGATGATGCAGATCCTTTGATTTTACGCAGCCATTCTTTGATGTCATTCCAGATTCTCTTCGACACATCACATGCAAGTAAAGATAACCAGCTGATTCATCATTGTTTTTTTTTTTTGATAGGAAACAGTACTTTTATATTATAAGAGTAATCCGCGAAATCTGAGAGCGCTAGTACACTATCGTCAAGACTATAAAAACTTTCAATCTCTAACTATATCTGAAATAGATAAGTGATTAAACTCGTCTTTTTTCCAATATCATTCCCAAACACCACCAAACCGTACATGGATCTCAGTCACCCATTTCACCCACAGTCTATCCTTCTTCATATGAATCTTCCATAACGTTTTTGCAATCAAAGCAGTTCCAAGCCAATAAATTTTTAAGCTCCATGCCCACATCTTCCTTTGGTCTACAAAACATGTTCCAAGAGATAGGAGGTTGCTTCGAGGGCCACACAAACTTCCTACAATCCTATAAATGTCATCCACGATATTAGAAGTGAGTGGTAGAATAGATAACCAGAAGTATTCTACCTCTTGAAGTGCCGATCAAATTAATTCGATCTTCCCGACATATGATAGTGAGTGTCTTGGCTAGGAGCTAATTTTAGCCCCAATTGCATCCACAAGTATAACCTGAAGTGCACATCTTCCTAGATGCAAGAGGAATACCGAGGTATCGAAACAGAAAATGGCCAACATTAAAACCTGTCATATCCGAAATGGACTTTCTCACACTATCAGTCATACCAGCCATATATATGTTAGACTTCATCATATTTACTGTCAACCCCGCCTTATTACCAAAATGATTCAAGCAATCCATCGTCATAGAAACACTGTTGATATCCCCTTTTTTGAGAATAGAAGTAAATCATTCGCATATGCAAGATGTGTAATACCCACCTTACTGCATCTCGGGTGGAACTCAAAAGATGGGGATAAAGACGTGATTCAGAGACCTCGATAACACTTCAATACATAATGTAAACAGAAAAAAGGATAACGGGTCACCTTGTGTGAGGCCCCATTGATCAAGAAAGAATCCATGAATCTGTACATTCAAAGATATAGAATACGAGGTTGTTGTGACACACTCCATGATCCATCCCACAAATCGAGAAGGGAAGTTAAATAGGTCCAAAATGGACTCCCTCACACCATCATCCATGCCAGCCATGTATATTGTTTGTTTAGTCCCAATTCCAATTGTTGTTATCGTGTCAACAAATTTTAGAGTCGTAATGGTTTATTTGTTCTTCGCAGATAAAGCTTGTTTAAAAGGTAAGGATCTGGAATGGTTTTTCTTTTGCCCTAGAGAGAAGAAGTATGCAAGTGGATTCCGAGTGAAGCGTGCTACAGATAATGGATATTGGAAAATTACTGGAAAAGACAGAAATGTCTTTTACAATGATAAAATTGTTGGAACTGTGAAAACCTTGGTATTCCACCTGGGTCATGCACCAGTAGTGAAAAGAACTGACTGGATTATTCATGAGTACAGGATCCTCGATGAAGAATTGGCGGCAACAGGCGCTCAGGTATGTTGGCAAACTAGTTACTGATTGAAATATTTAAAGTTTACAATTTAATTAAGTTGACCGGCTTTGTAAAAAGAATGTTGAAAGGAGAAATCAAGATTGTCAATTTCTCATTGCAATATAAAATTAATTTGCATGCCTTGTGTTCAAAAATATACAAAGGAACTGTAAAGGAAAGCTAAATTTAAGCTAATTATATTAGATTAATTTTACTGAAAATACAGATTTGTACAGCTTGAATATTCCGGACGAAGTACTCGAATTCTCTTGACGGTAGTCCTTTAGTAAGAATATTTGCAACCTTATTTGTACTTGGAATATGAGCCATATAATTATCCAGTTTTCCTTGATAAAAGTGCTTATGAATCTCGACATGCTTCATACCATTGTGAAGAACTGAGTTATGTGAGATGGAGATGGTCGCTTAATTGTCACATAATACTTTCATAGGCATAGAATGAGAGACTCCTAATTTTTCCAATAATCTCTTGATCTGCATTGCCTCACAAACACCTCGAGCAAGATCTCAAAACTCAGCCCGACACAGCTAGCCACCACAAGTTACTTCTGGCTTCCCGTGTAACCAATTTACCCCTAAAAAACGTACAATAGCTAGAAGCCGATCTCTATCAGTGACATTTCAGTCCAATCTGCATCGATGCAAACTGTGGCTTGAGGTTGCCATGTTTTTAAAATAATAAACCTTTTCCTGGAGTTCTTTTCAAATACCTAAAAATTATGTGTGTTTGGCATTGGGAGTGCTTAAATTGGCAACTGCAAAAGCTATATCAGGGCAAGTATGTGAAAGATAGATCAGTCTTACAACAAGTCATTGGTACCGATCTCTTCTACTTCTTTAGGCGTGACTTGTTGGAGCTTCACATTACAATCAACTGGTGCCTCAGTTGCTTTGCAGCCTAGTAAGCCCCTCTTTCAGAAGGCTTATCTTCTCTGGATGGTGTAAACTCTACACTGCACAAAAGTATTTCAATGCTCCTAGATCTTTGATCACAAATTCATTAACAAGCGCTTCTTTCGATCTTTTAAGTTAAACATGATCATCACTAATGGAGATGATTTCATCAATGCGATGACAATCATCCCCTACTTTAGAGCATCTGCAAATATGCGTGATCCTGTTGGAATTGGTAATACCCCTGGCTTCTGAAACCTTCCTAAATCACTCATATTAAGCTCTGGGAGACTGCTGAGTCCATTAAGAGCTTTCTTTAAGCAACATACTTTATATGTGCCATATTTCTTCTCAAAACCTAGTGGTGACTCTATGAACACTTATTCTGAGTCTTCATTTAGTAAGCCATTCTTCACATCTTATTGGTGTAATGGCTAATCAAAGTGTATTGCTGGAGACATAAGAACTTAGATTGAGTCTATTTTTGCAACTTATGCAAAAGTTTCTTGATAATAGATTTCATATATCTGCGTAATTCCATTAGCAAAAGCTAGTCTCAACACTCAAACAAGAAAAACAGAATGAATAACAGCTCCCCTCTTTCACATTTTTATTTCTTTCCCTCTTTCTAGACTCTTCTAAAGTTTGTAACTCTTGGGCTGTTTGGATCTAGGCAATAATTGGGTCCATGACACATGGCCAATACAATGCATTTTTCAGCTTAAGATCAATGCATTTTTCACAAAAACCATTTTTACTCTTTAGGGGCTATTTCAAAATACATGTTAGCTTCCTGTTAATTAGATAACATGATGTTAGAACAGCTTCTCACATTATTACTTTGGAACATGCATAGAATACATTATTGCTTGGGCAACTTTGCGTTGATGCCGGATTTTCTTTCAGGAAGTCCATTTTGTTGAGGAGTAACACACAAGTGGATTGATGTTCAATGTCTTTTTATTTATGAAAATTTCCCCAAATATTTGTTAAAGATGAAGCTCCATTATTAGTTTGAGGAATACTTATTTTGGTTAAAACTATTTTTCGACCATAAATTGTGGAAATCTTTGAATAATTTTTCAACTTCAAAATTTTCAAATCATCAGATAAATCCAACTAAGTCAAGTATGATTATCAATAGAAGTAATAGACCATGTTTTCCGGTTAAAGTATTAATTTTTAGGGATCATAAGCGTCTCTGGGAATCAAATAAGATTGTTTTGATGCACGATAAGGCCTTGATTTATATGAAACTCAATGACTTGCATTCACACTGTCTCTTGACTACAGTTGCTTTTTCTATTCTTCGATGTTGCAAACGAAGTTGTGATTATCATAAACTACATGAAACTACTAACACTTCAATTATATTATGAACTGCTAGATAGTTCTAGGCACTCATCCTGTTTGATATATGTTTGATATGAAAGTTATAAAATTCCTATTCAAGTTCTGCCGTTTTTGCAGGACAATTATGTGCTTTGTAAAGTCTTTAAGAAGAACGGTTTGGGTCCAAGAAATGGTTCACGTGTTGGAGCCCTATTTGATGAGGCAGATTGGGCTAGTGATGATATCAATATTGCTCAAAATCATATCATATCTTCTCAATGTAATGGTCCAACTTTTGCATTAGTTTTGCCTCAAAAGCAAAGCCTTTCAGTTGAACCAGGCATAAATGATCCTGGGAGCACTTCTGCTTATTGTCCACTATCCTCAGTGGGCCCTTCTACCAGCCAGGTTCTTGTGGATGAACCAGATGCCGAACTTGAGCGTTTATTAGCCTGGCTTGTGGATTGCAATGTGAATGACACTATGTTGCTTTTGAATGACAATGGAAATCTCGAGGTAGTTATACTTTATATCAACTTTGATTTGTTTTTTGTTCTCATCATATCCTTTTAGTTGAATATGCACTTGATTGTTTTGTCCTCTTGTTCCTTTATTTCCTCATCCTGGCCCATCTCGGCCATCCATGAAGTGGTGAACGTGGCCACCTGTATCATTTAGAAAGATAAAAATATGAACTATGAAAGAGATGCAATGTGTTTGCATATGATATAATCACGTGAATGTGATCAACCACATGACTATGGCATCATTACTCGTTTTGAATTTTCAAATTTGTTTGTTTTTTTACCGTCATTTTTGGGTCTTTTCATACGTATACCCAATTTGATCATCTAGCCACATAAATGGTGTGAGCTGGTATAAGACTTTAATTTGTATGGTAATCATGCAGTCAATCATCAGTTTTTTCCCCTTATGTGCATCCCTTTTTAAAATATTAGAAAGAAGCTTCATTCTTAAATCATTTGATTAGGACTACCAACCACGAGTTCATGATTTTGTCTGGTCTGCTTTAGTGCGGTAATATTTTAGTAGTGCTGTGCCAAGCATCATATGGTTTTTTTTTTTTTTGGATTAAACAAAGCATAAACCAAAATGAGCCAAATTTAAATTTTTAAGCAGTTGTGGTTATAATATTTGTTCATTTATGCTCAATTTTGTTGTGAGCCAAAACCAAATGTATTAGTTTCTTTAGCCAGTGTATGACGTGGAACTAAGAAATTAGATTAGTTTGCCAAACTAACACTAATACACTGAAAATAGATTCTTGTAAACATGACCAAGATTTTAAAACTGATGGTTCCAGTTCCAGTGAAAGGCGGTACATTCATAACAGAACCATCTAAATATGGTTTCGATTATGTTATGATTTGAACCAGTTTAAAATGAAATTTATTCATTTAAACTATCAACGTCAAGAATAAAATAAAGGTATGACTAGTGAAGTGATCGAATCAATTTGATTACATAAATTAAGTCATCTATGTATATTTCTGGACCTTAAATTTATGAATAAATGATGGTTTTAACTATGGTTTTACGTTATTCTAGTTTCTTGTATTTAGGAAGCAAAACGAACTATAAGTCCTCGGTTTCGGTTTTGGATTTTCTAGTTTGTGAGAGACAATTCTAATTTTGTTTTTATTGCAGTAGCCCTTACGATAGCATTGAGGTATCTACTAGGGACAAATGCTTTGTGGTAGGCTTTGATTGCCTATAATAGAAACAAATACATCATTATGCTGACGGATTGGTAGGCTGAGGTAAAAATGGAGAAAGTCTCAATTTATGCTCATCATTTGAACGAAATAAGGAGAATACTGAAAGGTGGTATATAAAAGCAAAATTGTAGGAGTAACATCGCAAAAAATAACATCTACATCACTTTTGAGTGCAAGAATATCAAACATGTACTTGATAGGTCAGATCTTGAACAAATCAGATATATCATAAGACTAGATTTATTCAAAATTGGGTGATGAGGATGCAAACGTGGAAAGGGAATATCCTGTGAAGTACCAATGATGACATACAATTTATCAGATTATCTACACACCTAACTGCATCAGCTCTGAGGTATTTCCAAAATTGCATATGAATCATGAAGGTCCTTCTTACTAACATCTTTATGATTCTGGTGGTTTATCAGCGACACTGATCTATTGAGATTTGTCGGTGAAAATTAAATTTCTGACTTTGTAACCCTTATAATCAAAATTTATGGGAAAGAGGTCCCAGGTTTCTTCTTTTTTTTATGATTATTCTTTAAATTTGTTTGTTTATGCTTATCCCTTGTTATTGTATTGAAATGCTGTGCATTGGCATACACCTCTGTTCTTTTTTTGTTACAAATATTCGACTGTTTGATGCTCCTTATGGCAAACAAATTCTCAGTCTGTGGTTGCCACAACTTGAAATATTAAGATAGATCTCCATATTTTTAAATGCGAGTGAAATAAAACTTCGTCCACTTTTATGTATTGATTTGAAGATGTGCTGAAGTATATTGTGCTTAGCAGGCTGATCTCATTGGCAAGGGAAAGAACATTGTCTTACCTGGTTTTGAGGGGAATGATATAAACACCAGCACCAATGTCCAAGCACATTATACACAGATAAATGAAGCTGGAATTGATTTCTCAGTTATGCAAAAAGATGGTCTTGTAGCTCCAGTGAATTTCTCTGCTGCAGTCTGTGGAACCGAACAATTTCAAATGTGTGACAGAGTGGGATCCTACTTTAATGAGAATATGCAAGGAGGCAATTTATCTGGTGCGGCCCATTATGCTTCTTGCATTGGTCAGCTACCATTGCTTCTGAAAGAATCTGAGATTGAAGGTTTTTTAAATGTGGCTCAGATGGTGAGACCATTAATTTTGATTTTTCAAATTTTAAACGGAATTCCCATAGATATCATTCCTGTATTTTATTATTCGTTTTATTTATTTTCCTTTAACATTAATAAATTAAACTTGAAATACAGGAAAATGATAATTATTACCATGGATCTAATGCTGCGTATGCCTCAGACTTCTCAAGTCAACCACCTGTGGTGCCAGAAGAATCAAATATGGCAGACAGTTTTCTGAATCTGGTTCAGATGGTGAGACCAGTAACTTGGTTTTTAAATTGTAAAAGAACTCCACTCAGTATTCCTCTTTTTACACGTTCCATCCTTATACTTTAACCTTGAAACGTAGGAAAATGATAATTATTACCATGGAGCTAATGCTATGTTTGGCTTGGACGCCTCTTATGGACAACTGCAGAACGGTGGCCTTTTTTATCATGAAATGGAAACAGGTGGATATGATGACAATCTGTGATGGAGCTGGTTATTATGTGATGAGCTTCTGTCACAGCTACTTGAGAAAATATTAGAACTTGGAACTTTTGGTGAGCATTGACATATTTTGCAAGCACGTCTTGGCTTGGAAAACTGGGATGTTTTTTTTGCTTTTGGATTTTGCCTTCATACTCCTCATTTTGAGACCATGAGCAGTTGAAAAAAAAAAGGAATTAAAAAATTATGGTTATTTTTATGTAGATTCGTTCCATCTCTGTTGGGTGGAGTCTACCTTTTAGAGCAGCTGGAGAAACTATCTCCAGCAGTTTCACGAATTATGACTGTCACTTGGGATTCATTGGATTTATTTTGTGGACTGAAGTTTTAATTATCCATGGTATTGCTGCTTTGTTTGGGACTTTGTCTATTTCGTTTACGCTTGGTATGAACTGATTCCACCGTTTATAGTTCCCTCTCAATCTGTCATATATATACGGTCTTATTTCACTGTCTCATGGTTCATGAACCTTAGAATTAGGCTCTCATTTAATAGAGTTTCTACTCTTTTTCAGGCATTTACCTGGTCAGATTTTCTCTGTTCTTTATGGGATCTATTGTAGCTCAACTTAGGCAATAAATTTAAATAATTGTCGCTATGACAAGCATGCTTGTTCGGAAAATAGTTTAATTTCATTTGCTAGTTCTTTGAAATATAAAATTTACATTTTTAATTAAAATATATAATAAATGTTTCTTCAGAAAATAAGAAATTCCACATATTTTCACTGCAAACTATAGGTGGCGATATAATTTAATTATATACATATAAAATTAGTTTTTTGTGAGACGGGTTGGTTCAATCCATAACTATCTTGGATAATAACATTTTTGATATAAAAATAATATTTTTTTGAATTACGCCGGATCGAATATATGTTTTACAAATTTGACATGTGAGATGGTCATATGAGTTTTTGTGATATTTGTATTGATTGATTATGTATAATTCAATTACAAAAATAAACTGATTCCAAAACTCGAGTTAAGAAAGGCTTTTTCCCTAAAAAAAAATGTGTTTTGACTAGCTTTTAATGTTGATAGTTGACTCGGTTTTAAAATCTATGGACCCTGAAATATAAGATCCATGAGTAGAGACCAAGCTATTAGTCGACTTTTATAAGATTAGGTCTCTTGTGAGACGATCTCGCGAATCTTTATCTGTGAGACGGGTCAATCCTATCGATATTCACAATAAAAAGTAATACTCTTAACATAAAAAGTAATTTTTTTTATGGATGACCCAAATAAGAGATCCGTCTCACAAAATATGACCCGTGAGACCGTTTCACATAAGTTTTTGTCATTCTACTATATGCAGGATAAGTTTAGAAATATTGGTTACAATTATTTTTTTTCCATAAACTCAGTTTTTATATGTAGAAGAAGCAGTTTTGATTTTCGGATATAAAAGTGAGGGAAATAAAGGTTTTATTGGCTTTTCAAAAAAGTCCAAATTAGAAGTCAAATTGTTATATTGTTTTGACTTGTGAAAAAGAAATGAATTCCATAAATACTAGCGTAACGCTGATAGTATAGAAAGTATTTGAGAAATTCAACTTTTTTTTTTTATAATGAGAAATTCAAGTCGTGCCACTACTTTTTTTCTATCTGTAGCTTTTTGCCAATTCAAGAAAAATCAAGAAAAGAATTCAAGAAACGGTCACTTTATTGTCTTTCCCTCCACACGTCAATTATTTCATGTTACAAAACAAAGTTGCACACCGAAGCAAAATCCCATCCTCAACCTCTTCACGTTCTCCTATATAATCCCCGCTGCCTAGAATTCACCATCCCCTCTACTTTTAGCTTCGGTTACAAGTCTCTGCATGCAGAAGAAAAAAGTATATATATAGGGTTTATATATATAGGTCAGTTTCTTGTTTAGTTTTTCGGAATGCCCACAATTTTTTACATGTGTTAATGTTATCATGAATGTTTGAGTCATAAATATCTTGTGAACTTCGAAGGTTTTCGCTGAACAAGAAACGAAGTTCTGTGAGTTTCTGAGATGTTAGCATTGTCCTTTTATTGTTGTTTTTCTCTTTTGGGTATCTTCTTGTCTGAAGTTTCTTGTTTTTGTTTATTCGTTTGTTAAATTTCTTGAATTTGTGTTGAATTGTGTCTCAAAACCATTTAGTCTACTGCAGATGCTAATCGGATTATTCTGATTATGTCTGTTTATTCCATATGTAGATAAATACTGAAAATATAATATTTGTTTGACTAATATTTTGAAATATGCATCTGCTCTTTGTTTCCTATATGTTTGAAGTTCATTCCGGAAAAAAAATTAAGAAGGGTCATAAATTAAAAAATATTTGTTCAATCAAGATCATATTTCAACGATCCAAGTTTTTTATTTGAATTTGAATCTAGCTAGTCAAGTTTGGACAAGATATGATCTTGTTCAAATGAAGATTTAAGGTTTTGTCTGTTTGATGTACTTAAAGTCATTTGTGTTTGAGTTCCTTCTTTTTTTGTTTTTGCGTGTGAGTGTGTGTTTAGGTTTGGAATTCAAAAATGGAGAAAATAAAAAGGAGAGAAAAGAAAGTAATGAACGCATGTGGAGAAATTAAAGATGTAGATTGTGTTTAGATTATGTTTGTTTTAGGATTTTGTTGAAAAATTTAGGAGAAGATAATAAAGCAGAGGGAAATAAAGGAATGAAATCCAGTTTTTGGTAAAGAAAATTTAATACCGATGTATTTTTACATGTTTCTTCAACATGAATCTAATTTCAAAGACTAATTTAAGACCAATCTGTGGATGAATCCATTTCTTTGCAGACGAAGAACAGCTCTAGCATCAGAAATTTAAACTCATATATCTTCTTTTCGAGATCACATGGAGTCGAGCGGTCTACCAATCCCAATCGGCGGATCCGAGCCCCTATCAGCAGTACTTCTGCAGCTAAGCTCCGAAGGCTTGAAACTAGCAAGTGTTCCTGTGTCGAAGCATGCGAGAAACGCTTCATTCCCCCACCCTATCCCGCAGCACGCGACAGGAGCGCCAATTGGATCGTCAAACAATATATATACAAGAGGAGGATTTCTTGAAAATGGGAAACGAATCACTGACTTTTCCTCTCCTGAGCTGATGCAAAATCAAGGAAACGCCGGTTTATCTCCCCTTGTTCAGGAAATTCAGATTCAAGATTCGTGGAAACACTCGTTGTTTAGCGAGAAATATCAATCTCTAGCAGTTCTGGATGGAGGGATACCAGGACAATCATCTGTTCCAAACATGCTAGAAATGAGGGATCAGTCTATCTGGGATCAGCAGAAAACAAAGGATTGTGGATTGATCATGTTCAATTCCCCGAGGACCGCAACTACGACAAGCGGCCTAAACGACCCCAAGAAGTTTTCGAGGTTGTTGAAGAATTCCAGTACTTTTCCACAAAATCTTGGCCAGAACCAGGGATATATTAATGCTGAAGCTAAGCCTCTACAGGCCCCTACATTATCTTCAGTCTCTCCAATGACTACTTGGGCTCAGATAAATCTGGTTCGACAGATTGAAAAAAACGGAATTGATAATGAAAAACAGATCATGATTGAAAAACAAGATGTCCCACCTGAGAAATGTGGATCCAATTCGGATTATAAACCTGGAAGTGGCGGCGAACGTGTGAATGAATTCGTATCGGAGCTGCGAAACAGACCCAAAGTATATGCTGTTTTTTATGATTGAGTTTGAAAAGAATGCATGACTAGTACTTGCACATTTAACAAGCGTAAATCTTTTGTACATGCAGGACAACAATATCAAGTTTTGGAAGAAACTTGTTGCTGATTTCTTTGCTCCCCATGCTAAGAAAAGATGGTGTGTGTCTCTTTACAAAAAAGATAAGCAGATAGAGACTCTTTTCTCCAAGGTTTGCTGCTTTCCTTTTTACTCACTGATTATACAAAAAATTAACCTTTTGGATTATAAAAAATTGAGGCACATATAGCTAGAAAAGTTTGTAATTTCGGTTTTCTTTTTTAGTCAAAATTAATTTTTTGTTTGTTATTTTTGTTTCGGTACAATTTTACAGAATTATTGACATGTCACCAATATGACATCAACCATTGCTGACTTGTTCAACACCACCTCACCATTATCACGAGGAAAAATGCCTAAAATTGCAAAAAAAATGAGTTATGAAATTAAAACTTAGTTTTCTCCTCATTAATTATCAAAATTAGGAAGAAACAAACAAACAAAGCAAAGCAAATATTGCAATTTTTCTCAAGTAATTGTTGCTAACTTATCTAGATTATTGCATTCATTAATTGTTGCAGACAGTTTGGCAATGTGACTTGTGTAATGAGAAGGCAGGCTGTGGATTTGGTATGTTTTTAAATTAATATTGATCTCTAGTATTATATTGTATATACTCTATTTATATATAAAATTTATTCATAAAGTGGATGATGTTTAATATTGATTTATTATAATAATAAAATAAGATTTAAGAAAAGTTGATATTTAAGTTATATTTTTTAGGCAAAAACTTGTGTGAGACGGTCTCACGAATCGTATCATACATATCTTTCATTTGGGTCATCTATGAAAAAATATTATTTTTTATGTAAAAATATTATTTTTTATTATGAATATCGATAGAGTTGATTAGTCTCATAAATAAAGATTCATGAGATCATCTCACATACTACTCATTTTTTTTATTTATTATTGGCAACGTATTTATAAATAAATTAGACATGTTTCATTTATAGAAATCAGTGGAGAGCCTCTGCCAAGGCTATACAAAATCAAGTACGATACTGGTTTGCTGGAAGAGCATCTTCGAATTGATGCACCCAGCGAGCATCGAGATGAATCTGGTCAGATTTACGTGCGCTATTCTGAGGCAGTTGAGGAGACGGAATATGAGCAAGTGCGAATCGTTCGCCACGGACAGCTTCGCGTTGTTTTCTCTCCGGACCTCAAGGTTTGAGTTTTCGGTTCTGCTGTTGATTTTTTTTAAGTGGGAGTTACGTTTCCTGTGTTTTAATTTGTTGCGATTGGGTCTGATAGGTTTGTTCTTGGGATTTTTGTTCCCGGAATCACGAAGAGTTTATACGCCGCAACTCCATAACTTCTCAGGTAAATTTTCACTCTTCCAATTGATTCAATGTTGTAGGGAACGTCTTTCAAGATTTACAGATTAGATTTTAGAAAGTTTGACCTTGTTTTTTTTTTTTAATTCATTAGCTTATCACATGCTATCATGGGACAAAATGTTGTAAAATTTTGGGGTTCATATGTCGGAACACGAGTAGCCACATTGTCTTAATGGTATTACTATATGTACTTTGAATTATAAGCTCGAAATAGAAATACAGTGGTCATTGGTGGAATTATGTCATTACGTGTTGATGTGCATTTGGTTCATGTTTATCAGTCTTTCTCAGAAAATATTTTGCATTGATTCCTTGAGTTGATTATCAAAATAAGGATGAACTGTGATTTATATTGCGAGTAATTATCATACAAGCTTATTTTCTCGAAACCAATATTGGATGACTTAGAAATTAATAGTCAGAGTTGTTCATTTGAAATTATTGAAGATATTGTGGGAACAGGTGTGAGCTACCATACATGGAAAATTCGAAACAAATATTGTCAGTCAATAAGATCCAATGAAATCATATAAGGATTGGGCTCCTCGAGGGGAAATTTGATACACCATACAAGAGAGAAAAGACACCTGGGTTAGCCCTCCTATCGCTAGGACCCGTGACTCTGATGGCTTTCTTAGTATGGTTGGACCACTGGTCAAGTTAGTGTGTGCCAAAACAGACTCATAGAAAAGTAGTGAGTCCTAAAGTTGATAGTCCTAAAGTAGTGAATCCTAAACCATCCGATTTATCTATGGTTTGTTCATTATTATAAGTTGTTTCAAGTCTCTTCCGGCAACGGTTAGTCCGAGCTCAGGGCGGAGCAAGGATGGGAACGGGAGTGTGCGAATTGAGTTCAGTCAGGTCGACCCGTATTTATCATCTTAGGCAAATAAATTAAATAATTGATTATTTAATTTCATCCGACCAGATTTTGGTAATGTATTGATTACGTAACGTGAACTAAGGCAGCTCTTACATGGCATTGTGTGGGCATGCCAATGTGAAACCGTGCATTGTGATTTGTCATCACCTGCACAGCGCTCCATTAAACAGTGTCTACTCTCCTTTGTATGATGCCATGCCAGCGAAAGGTTGTGTCACTTGACAAATAGCACACAATGAACCATATTTATTCCCCTAGAATATGGATATAGCCTTTTGATACATAATTGCCAAACAGATTAAAGATTTTTTCAACTCTTAATATAAATCAACTATAATCCTAAAAATCATATAAATTATGTGATTGTTTTATGTGATGAATGTGGAATAAAATTCTCATACTTAAGTGTGCTTCGTTTAGGTTCATCAGCTTGGAGCTGCAGTTCAAAATTACCAGCTTTCTGCTCATGATGTTTCTCTAGTTCCTTTTGCAGAGTTACGAAAAAGTTCTGACATGTAAGTTTATATCAAGTACCTTTAGCCGTATTTTCTTTTTCCTTAGATCTAGTGGTCAAATGAACAAGCTACCTATCTCTTGAGATTTGATAATAATTCCTATGTGCTGATTAGAATGATGTTCGTGTTGCCTTTAATTTCTACATTTGCTAAAACACACTTGTGCTTGTACTCAGTTTAAGCATCAGTGATGCTACTTAATCATCTCATCGTTCCGTTTGAGAAGAATTTTGATTGAGCAATTATAGATAGTGATTGGCACATAATTGAAGGTCATCTGCTCATCGGAGCAAAATCATGTTGAATTGTAAAAATTACTGAAACAATATGTGTATGGTCCTTTGATTTCAGAATGTTCCCATCAGCTGAAGATACCTGCTCAGCAAGCCAAATCTGTCACTATATTCTTGAAGCTTAGTGATGTTCTGCTGTTTTCTGGTTGAAATCTTCTGCATCATAATGTCGACTTGACATCCTCAATTTTTAATCCTTGCTTCTGCATCTCATTTTGCTACTAGGAAACCTTGATGATTTATGTGAATATTTTCTGATTTCGATTTTGTGGACTTGTGGATGTGAAATCTGAATTTACTATTTGTCCTTTTGTTTCATGTTCTCTGTCATCATCTATACTGGGTTTTAATTGGTATTTTCTCCTTTTTCAGGTTTGTTTCATCTGCTTATCAAATTGTGGATGCTCTCAAAATGCCTTTTATTAGTCAAATCGGAATTGTAAAGCGATTTGTGCGATGTCTTCAGGTACTTTTAATATCCGTTTTATGGAATTGTTCTATTTTCAACCTACGTTCTCATAGCATAGGACTTTCTATATTTAGTATTTTTGTGGTTATGACTGCACATTAATTGCTTCATGAATTACTATGATAAACCTTGGCGTTAGATTTTTCTTTGTCCTTTGAGAACTTTAATGTTTTCGCAACATTAATCAGATAAACAATGCATGTTATGCACTCTTCTCTATGTTAAAAACAAATCACATTTAAGTAGGGCCGTAAAATGTCTTAACAACAAGATTAATGATTTCTTAAGATGTTCAACAAGGAGTTATTGCCTTGTATACTTTTAGTTATAAGAAACGAAAGTAGTTGATAAATGTAGAGAAGCACAATTGGAGGATAAGATAGAGGCATTTAATTTTTTTTACCTTCCCGCCACTCTTATTAAAAAAATGACCTCTTTTTGCTCAAAACACATAATGCAATTTAAAATACAGATATCATTTTTTATAATACATTTTTGTAAGAGATTATTACCTGAAAAACCCCAAATGTTATATTCTCACAGAGTTACAAACTTTAAGAAAACGAGTTCATCCTGTTGGTCAAGAACTCCATGGAATTCCTTCAAGATCTTTGCCCAACTATTATCAAATTGTGATTGATACTTGATGTTCTCCACATTTCAGTTATTTGTCCTTGTCATTATTCGAAAATCATCCCGATCCTTTATTTATGTGGCTTCTACGCAGTTCAAGTATCACAAATTTCCAGTAAAAATTGCATTTTCTTCTCCTCCAACCATATGGTTGATTTCCCATAAATTTGTTGGTTTATGTGGCCAAACCTGGTAAAAATTGAATTCCTTCATAGTTTTATACCATATAGCTAAAATTGCAAAGAGGGGAAACATTGATTTATAGTTCTATTAAAATCTTTTGAAAAAATACATCAATCTAGGTTTAATATCAAGATTTTTTCCTTTATTAACCATTGTAGGTATTTAGTTAATTGAGCGACGATTCCTTTTCAAAACGCGTTTCCTTCTTATTTCACATTTTTCTATACAATTTTTCAATTCATCTTTTCTTTACATGGAAATGTGACTTTAAATTGTATATCATATAAAAAATGCTATAAATTATATTGTCATATTTTATAGTATCCCACTATTTATTATAAAATCAAATAAGTCATCGCATTTTTACATGACGAGATGTTTGCGGAATGAAATGTCTCTTTCAGAAAACAAAGTGAGACCTTCACCAAAATACCAATTTATTCTCTGGAAACATATTTAAGAAATACGTTTCGAAACCCCATTATTTGGGGTTCTCAAAAACTTTATTGTTATCATCTGCTCAAAAGTTCAAGAAAGATCCATGACAAGATGATATAAATTATTCGGAAACTTGTCAAAGAAAACACCATCCCTTCCCAATCATCTTCCCTTACTTCCATTCCGTATGATTCTAGATTGTCCTGTAATACCCTGATTGCTCTCTAAAAACACGTGGAAGATATATCACTTGTAGATGTTCGCACTTTGCACCCAACCCCTAAATTGGGTAGGTGCTACTGACGGATGAAGAGTCCAAATTCAAATCCAACGTGCTTTTGCTAAAGCATACAATTTCCCATTACATGGTATTTGGGAAAAAAAAGCTCAAAAGTTTTTTATTTCTGAATATGAATATTCAGGTTTGTTAAACGATAATATCCTGTTAAATGAGAGTGGGTAATTTGTATGAGAAGAAGGTTGAATCATCAGCAAGAGAGAGAGAGTGATTTGCTTGAAAATGAGCTGATCGTTTCTGACAATCAAAACCTCCAATCATTCAACTTTCTATACTTGGATTCCTTTATGTAGAACTGTAAGAACCTTACCTTCTCTTCTTCAGTTGGAGTAATCTTCTCCAAGATTCCTAGGTGCAGTGAAGTTTTCATCAACTGAAATTTTTGAGAGGTCCGTTTTGCAGCAGAGATAGTTGAAAGAATTGTAACCTCTTTGAGAAACCCCGCCTCTCCCCGTCATTTTCTCAGAACCTTAATATACTCCCATCACTGTT
This sequence comes from Primulina huaijiensis, assembly GCF_012295235.1. Lineage (NCBI taxonomy): Eukaryota > Viridiplantae > Streptophyta > Magnoliopsida > Lamiales > Gesneriaceae > Primulina > Primulina huaijiensis. Next base: position 2,667,265 of record NC_133310.1, on the reverse strand, counting down.
TTTATTTCTTGTGACTCTGGAATGTTTCTTGTAGTGCCCTAACAATTCTCTTGGGACATGGAAGAAGATATTTTTTGTCAACGTTCGGATAGCCCCCACAAAATCAGAATAGATGCTGGTGATGAATTAGATGTCCTATTTAGCATGCTTATACTGAATCATACGATTCTTTATTATAGTATATCTGTTAAAGAGACCTTATGATTATTTTTTCTTTCTAAACGTTGTGGTATTCGATTTATAGAAAGATAATATCAAGTTAAATCCTTGTGTTTGAAGGAATTCGAGTTTTCCAAATGTGAATATGAATTTGTACGAGAAGGTGGTGGGGTTATCAATAAGAGAGAGAATAACGGTGTTATGATCCCAAGTTGTGGATCGCGTTAGGAGGGTTGATGGAATTATGATGAAAATTGAGACTCGTTTTGCGGGAAAACCTCACGACCTCGTAGATGGTTTGAGGATCGTTAAAGATAACTTTACGATCTTTTAGCACTAGGCTTTTAAGAAAATTTATGTGTAACCATTTATTTCCATGCAATCACTTATAAATACATAGAATCCTTCTCCCTATCAACTATTAAAGGATCAAGATAAATTTCCGTTTAAGTATTAATTACTAAAGATAATTTCAAATCCTAACATAAATAGATCACCCTATCTATGGAATGATCATATTATTCAAAAGAAGATAAGATAAAAACAAACCATATTTTTAAATAAAGAATGATAGCGAAATAATTCATTGGGCTTAGAACTTTCCATCTTGTTGTATGCCCATGACATTACTTCCTCTTTGGAGATCATGGTTGTCCTCAACCATGATGGAAGGGTATTGAAAATTGTGTTCTACTCTTATGTATTCGCTTATCCCAAAAAACTTGGGGCAGTGATTGAAAATCTTCATGTGGGAGGTGTAGACTGCAATCAATATTTCCTCTGACCTTTTTTAAGCAAGAGAAATGAAACATGGCGTGAATTTTTTAATTTTCCGGTAGTTGGAGATTTTCTGCGATTTGACCCTCACGTTCAATGACCAATTCGCCTTCTTGCACGTTATTTATTGATTGTTGCAATCCTGTGGTGGAAATATGAGTTTTTACTGCTTTCGAGAAGCTCAATTGTGGCATGGGGATTGTGTACACAAAACATGCTTCCTCATCACGCCGGTGGTTACTGCTGCCCTCACCAATATTAGTCTGCATGGTTGATAGACAATTGAGCATCTTCTCTAAGTGATTAATTAGAGCTTGCTGCTTTTTTAAAGTGGCTGTCATGTCCTCCCGATGCAGCTTCATGAAAGCTTCAAATTGATGTTGTAGTGCCTGGGATTTCCCATGACGATTGGCTCTGATATCAATTTGTTATGATCCCAAGTTGTGGATCACGTCATAGGGGTTGGTGGAATTATGATGAAAATTGAGGTTCGTTTTGGGAGAGAACCTCATGATCTCGTAGATAGTTTGAGGCTAGTTGAAGAGAACCCCGCGATCTTTTAGCACTAGGTTTTTAAGAAAATTTATGCTTAAACCATTTATTGCCATGCAATGCACTCACTTATAAATACATAGAATCTAAGGATGGCAATGGAGCGGGGCGGGGCCTGGTTTGCCATCCCCACCCCCATCCCCGAATTCCATCCCCACCCACATACCCGCCTCGATTCCCGCTTTTCCTCGAACCCAAAACCGCGGAGATTAAATTCTCATCCCCGCCCCCATCTCTGTTTCAAAAATATTAATCAGGCAAGACGAGGGCGGGTTCGGGGATTTTATCAAAGAAAAACATATTATTATCTATTATTATTAGTGATAATATTAATATTAACATCAATATTAATAATATTATTATTATTATTTTAAAAATTAATATTATTAATACTAATAATATTATTATTTTATTATTAATATTACTTTCGGGCGCGGGTCGGGGATGGGAACAGTAATCTCATATCCGCTCCGAACTTAAAAATCCCTGAACCCAAAAAAATCGAGGATTCTCGTCCCTATGTCAGGTTTTCCCCGTGGGACACCAAACCCGTGGGGAAGTTGTCATCCCTAATAGAATCCTTCTCCCAATCAACTGCTAAAAGATCATGATAAATTTTCCTAACTACTAAAGATAAACTCAAATCCTATCATAAATAGAAGATCACCATATCTATAAAATGATCGTATTATTCAAATGCAGATAAGATAACAACAAACCATATTTCTAAATAAAAGATGATAAATGAATAATTCATTGGGCTTGAACTTTCCATCTTGTAGGTCCGTGACAAAGGGATTTGCATGAAAATGAGCTTGTGTATCTCCTACAGCCAGACATTTCTAATGATTCAACTCCCTACTCTTTGAGTCTTTGGCACCATTTAAACCGAAGGATAAGACTTCACATCTTTGATTTTTCCCTTTTTTTGCTCAAGTTATACGATAATTTAAGTTAAAAGTAATTGTATTATCCATACAATTCAAATTATTCTCATATTATAAATTATTTATTATCTCATCCTAAAAGTCAAGTGGTGCTTTTAAATTTCTCTAAGCATGAAAATCATGACTTTACTGTCATTTCCTTGGGGGAATTCTCTTCCAAAAATGAAGGTTCGCAACACAATAAATTTCTCAGCTGCTGAAAAATTCAGTAGAAGCCTATTATGTGGGAAGAATAATTGGGATGGAGTGGATATCTACTTTTAGAAAATTCTACTCCTTCCTTATCATATTCCTAGAATCTTAATCTACCCCCTTCGGCCCTTCCACACTGTTATCGTGCAATGCTCTAATCGCTCTAAGGAGCATGGAAGATATTTTTTTACAATATCCAAACTCAGTCCTTGAAATTTGATATGGTATTAGTGATAAATTAGATTTTCACATTTAACATGTTTAAACTACATAATACAATGTTCTATTACAAAAGATATGGCCGAGAGACTTTAAGAAATCTCCAAGAAACCCACCCCGACCCCCTCACAATCATCTTCCCAGACCCTTTATATTCCCCTATTCTCTTCTTTCGTTTCATATGATTCTGGGATGTGTCTTGTAGTGCCATAAGTGCACTTTAAGGAGACCTGGAAGATATCATTTGACAATGTCATGACAATACCCCCAAAAGAAATCATCGCTAGCGGAATTAGAAGCCCAAATTTAACATGTTTTGTTAAAACCATGCACTTTTCTAAGATATTGTGAAGTAACCTTAAAACAATAGAACTTTGGGAGCTTGTTTCTAATTAAGAAACCAAAAACTCAAGAAAACGGATGTCTTCCTCCAAACTATTGAACCAAACCATCATTCTATGAGGTAAAGTGTTAATCAGTTTCTAAAATTCACAACTTGCTTTGTTGCCTACGAATAGTGCTTTTGGCACTTTAAGCATTGAAATTGACTTAACTTCGGAACATGCATTTTGATCTTAGATATTAAATTTGTTTGTACTGGCAGTCTTGTTTAATTGAAGCCTTCCATCCTTGGCAAGATCTTCTCCTAGCCGCCAGCTAAGAGGTGGTTGCTCATCTTGCATGGATCATCCTGGCTAACCATCTTCATAAACAGAATACTGTATTACTAAAAGTGCTATGATCCTTTAAGTGAGGACTTAGGTAAACAAATTTTTTATTCGTATTCCAACGTCTACTCGTGTATCATATAGAGCTATTTTCCTATTCATTGGACTTTGTTATGGACCCAAACTCATTGGGCCCAGAGACTTCTGAGTTAGTAAGCCCAAGGAATGAAGAGCCAAATAAACAGAGGCCCAAGATTGTAAATGTATATTCTAGAAGAAGGAAGGAGAGATGTGGGTAAGAGGAATGTATAAAAAGAAGAGGAGGGGTAAGCTAGAGGGCATTCAGTTAGATAGAGTGATGAGTCACTAACAATTTGTTAGTGTGAGAGAGTGAGAGTGGTTGTAACCAGATTCTGTTATTCTCATTTCATATTTTTTAATACATATTTCGGTTACTAATCGGAGGTTGTTAACAATTTGGTCCGACCTGCCGGATCCGCTCGAGCTGAAGAAAACATGGCCAGCACACGATCAGAATCGAAGATGGATAGCATGGAAAAAACGCTGATGGGGATGCAAGACAACATGACGCAAGTGCAGGGTCGATTGGACAAAATCGACAGGGCGGTGGAAGGATTACTGGGACTGAGGGAGATGATGGAACAAATTATTAAGGCACAAGGGGGAACAGCAGCTGCAAGCAATGAAGGTGGCGAGCAACATGGGATTGGGAGTGATATGTTAGGGAAGGATGAGAGTGTGCGCCAGGAAGGGAGACGAGAGGAGGGTGTAGAAGAAGTGAAGTTGGCACTGAAAAAAATTGAGTTACCGGGGTTTGAAGGAGAGGACCCGTTGGGGTGGTTGGGGAGGATGGAGCAGTACTTCGAGGTCCACGAAACACCAGTGGAGTGTAAGCTCAAATTGGCCTACATCTGTATGCAGGGGACCACGGTACATTGGTTTCGATGGATGAAGGTGAGAATTCAGAACATGGGGTGGGATAGGTTTGCGGAGGAGCTGATTAAACGTTATAGTGGATATGACGCCAACCCTTTCGAACTCATGGCGTCATTAAGCCAAGGCCAACAGTCAATAGACGCTTACATCGAGCGTTTTGAGATGTTGGTCGCACAACTGGGAGACGTCCAGGAGGATCAATGCTTGGGCTATTTCCTGAGTGGATTGAGGGAGGAGATACGGCGGAGGATGATCGTTCACGCTCCTCGAACGGTAGATCGTGCGATGATGTTGGCCAGGGGGTTGGAGAAGGAGTTGTATGGGACGGCGGTAGACAGGGGAAGAAATAAAGTTGGATCGGGCCTGGGGTATACACAAAAATCGGTAACCAACATGGGCTGGGCCAATCCATACCCAGTACATGATAGGGACCGTAACAAAAATCTTTCAGGGCCCAATGTTAACATGGGGACTGCTGGTCTAGGGGAGCAACGAATGAGAAACCCAATTTCGCAGCAATCCTACGGCAGTGGGCCTCGGGGCGTACCAGGGGGAAGTAGCGGGGGAGATCGCGGTGGAGTGGCAGCGAGGATACCACCATACCAAAAAAATCGAGATGGTAGGGTGGTATCTCACCAAGAATTCTTACACCGACGAGAGAAGGGACTGTGCTTTAAGTGTGGGGAACCTTACCACCCAATGCACAGATGTACCAATAAAAGCTTGAGGGTGACGATTCTAGCGGAGGAAGAAGGAGACGAAGGCGAGTGGGAACAGGCAGAGTCAGTGGAGCATAAGGATGAGGTGCCGCGAGAAACGGGGGAAGGAGGGGAGCCCGAAGTTGAATACAATACTCTGGAGCTACCCTTGTATTCTGTAAATGGCATCAACCATCCACATACATTGAAAATGAAGGCGAAGGTGGCAGAACGAGAAGTGATAGCAATGGTGGACAGTGGAGCAAGCCACAACTTCGTCTCAAGAAAATTAATCACGGAGTTGGGGCTTGAATGGGACAGGAGCGTTTTTTTTGGAGTATGTCTGGGGGATGGCTATCGAGTGTCTTGCCAAGGGGTGTGCAGGGGATTAGAGGTGGATATGGGACAATGTCGAATTCAAATTGAAGGGTATTTGTTTGACTTAGGGGGAGTTGATCTTATTTTGGGGGTTGATTGGCTTCGCACATTAGGTGATGTCCTGCTAAATTGGGGCAAGATGGAGATGCGGTTCAGCTGCAATGATCAAACAATAGTCTTAAAGGGGGATCCATCCCTCAGCAGATCATTAATCTCATTAAAAGGGATATCCAAAGTGAGTGAGGTAGAGTTTTGCGGAGCAATATTGGTCAAATGGAGTGAAGAAAAGAAGGGAGGGGCAGACAGGAAGGGAGCTGAGGAGGCCATAAGTAACATCCTTGCCAAGTATGAGGTGGTGTTCCGAGAACCCAGTGGATTACCCCCTTGTAGGCAACAGGATCATGCCATATGTATTAAGGAGGGATGCGGACCAGTATCCGTCAGACCTTACCGATATGCCCATCATCAGAAGGATGAAATCGAGCGAATGGTGAAGGAGATGCTTACATCAGGGGTGATACAGATCAGTAACAGCCCCTACTCGAGCCCGGTAATACTAGTAAAAAAAAAGACGGAAGTTGGCGATTTTGCATAGACTATCGGGCATTGAATGATATCACTGTCGCGGACAAGTATCCAATTCCGGTGGTGGAGGAACTATTTGATGAATTACATGGAGCAATGTTCTTCTCAAAGCTGGACCTTAAATCTGGATACCACCAGATTCGAGTTCGAGCCACGGACGTGCACAAAACAGCGTTCAGGACACATGAGGGCCACTACGAGTTTTTAGTCATGCCTTTTGGACTAAAAAACGCTCCGGCCACATTCCAAGCAACCATGAACGAGGTATTTCGCCCTTACTTGCGAAAATTCGTGTTAGTTTTCTTTGACGATGTTTTGATCTACAGTAAAGATTGGGAAAGTCATATGCAACACGTCGAAGTAGTATTGGCATTATTACAACAACACCAGTTGGTTTTAAACAAAAAGAAATGCCAATTTGGGTTGAGACAAGTTGAATACTTGGGGCATATCATCACGGGCCAGGGAGTGAAAGTGGATCCCAATAAGGTTGAAAGTGTGGTACAGTGGCCCCAACCACAGAACACGAAAGGACTAAGGGGATTCTTGGGACTAACCGGATATTATCGGAAATTCATTAAAGATTACGGGAAGATTGCAAGGCCACTCACCGAGCAATTAAAGAAGAACAATTTCGGGTGGAATGAAAAAGCTCAAGAAGCCTTCGAGTTGCTGAAGCAAGCAGTCGTGACCACTCCGGTATTAAAGATGCCAGATTTTTCGAAAGAATTCATAATAGAATGTGACGCATCAGGGACTGGAGTGGGGGCAGTGCTAAACCAGGAGGGCAGGCCTATTGCTTTTTATAGCAAGGCTTTGGCGGACCGAGCATTAACCAAGTCCACCTATGAAAGAGAGTTGATGGCATTGGTCTTGGCAGTTCAACACTGGCGTCACTACCTGTTGGGACGGAAGTTTCTAGTGGTGACGGATCATAAACCATTGAGGAACCTGCTGCAGCAACGTATAACCACGCCAGACCAGCAATATTGGTTGGCAAAGCTGCTGGGGTATGAGTTTGAAATAAAGCATAGAGCGGGGCATGAGAACGGAGCAGCAGACTCTTTATCACGAAGAGAGGACAGTGGACTTTTGGCTGCTATCACCAGGGCAGAATGGGTGGGAATACGAGACATCAGACGGGCCGTGGAAAATGACCCAGCGTGTAAAAAGATAATGGAGGGAATGAGCACGGCCCAAGGCAGTGGCAAACACTACTCAGTGGTTAATGGTTGTTTACTCTTTAAAGGGAGGATAGTTATTCCACGAACCTCGCAGTGGGTCTCCACATTATTGAGGGAATTCCACGTTACTCCGGTAGGGGGCCATTCGGGAGCCTTGAGAATGTATAAAAGAATAGCAAGCAACTTCTTTTGGCCTGGAATGAAGAAGAATGTGTACAAGTTTGTGTCCGAATGTGAAGTATGCCAAAAGCAAAAGTATGAGGCTGCTACCCCGGCCGGCTTATTACAACCTTTGCCTATTCCAGAAGCAATTTGGGAGGATTTGGCCATGGATTTTATTACAGGACTACCGAGGTCAAAGGGGTTCGAAGTAATTCTAGTGGTGATTGACAGACTGTCTAAGTATGGGCACTTTCTACTCCTTAAACATCCTTACACGGCTTGCTCAGTGGCCGAAATCTTTGCACGTAATGTGATCAAGTTGCATGGGGTCCCGAAAACCATTGTCAGTGATAGAGACGCAGTGTTCTTGAGCCTATTCTGGTCCGAATTATTCAAACTACAAGGGACTCAACTCAAGATGAGCACGGCTTACCATCCAGAAACGGATGGGCAAAGTGAAGCATTGAACAAATGTGTTGAAACCTATCTCCGGTGTTTCTGCTCGGGCGGAGTATTGGTACAATACCTCTTTTCAAACGTCAGCGTGGATGACACCTTTCGAAGTAGTGTATGGAAGAAGACCCCAACTCTCATTAAGTTTCTTCCTGAGGAAACTAAGGTGCCAGCAGTAGCCCAAGCATTAGAGGACAGAGATGAGTTATTAAGGCAGCTGAAGTACAATCTAGAAAGGGCCCAACAACGCATGACCAAATATGCCAATAAAAACCGTCGAGAGGTTCAATACCAAGAAGGTGATGTGGTGTACCTGAAGTTGCGACCACACCGCCAAAATTCAGTTAGTACGAGGGTCTTCCAGAAGCTGGCAGCAAGGTACTACGGACCTTACAGAATTTTGAAGAAAGTGGGACAAGTGGCATAACGCTTGAAATTACCGGAAGGGTCCAAGATACATCCAGTATTTCATGTAACTTGTCTAAAAAAAGCAGTGGGGCATGACCCTAATGAAGTTAAGTTGCCAAGAGAGGTGGACACTGACTTGTTCCTCACTTTTGAGCCCGAGGAAGTTGTGGCTGAAAGAACTAAAAGCAAAGGAGGGCACTTGATCCAACAGATACTGGTGAGGTGGAAGGGAAGAACAGGGGAAGAAGCAACGTGGGAAGACAAAGAAGACTTCACAGCACAATTTCCAGAATTTCGCCTTGAGGACAAGGCGAATCTTGAAGAGGCCGGGCATGTTATGGACCCAAACTCATTGGGCCCAGAGACTTCTGAGTTAGTAAGCCCAAGGAATGAAGAGCCAAATAAACAGAGGCCAAGATTGTAAATGTATATTCTAGAAGAAGGAAGGAGAGAGGTGTGTAAGAGGAATGTATAAAAAGAAGAGGGGGGTTAAGCTAGAGGGCATTCAGTTAGATAGAGTGATGAGTCACTAACAATTTGTTAGTGTGAGAGAGTGAGAGTGGTTGTAACCAGATTCTGTTATTCTCATTTCATATTTTTTAATACATATTTCGGTTACTAATCGGAGGTTGCTAACAGACTTGCTTCCACTATTTGGAAAATCATTTGTGGTATTATCTCGCTGATTCCCAATGTACACTGGGAGCTGATCCAGACTCATAATGCTTCGCATCGAGATGCCACCTCTTCAGCCACCGTATTACCCAATGCATGTTTGTTGTAGAGGACTCATGTCAAACTATAGACTTGCTTTCTTGCATGAATATGGCATGTCTCAAATTCAATCATCAGCGTGCTTTTCCACTCAGGCAGAACTTTAGGGGTTGCATTGAACCCTCATGAGTTTTTAACTCTTCTAGGTGTCCGACTGTGTACCCTAATGCGTGTTTTCTAGTTAGAATACAAACTTCCCGCTCTACTGATTCTAAAATGGGTGGGGAACAGCCATTCCAGCTATATTTGAAGCAGTAGGTTGTTCTAGTTCCATCTTATTTGAAGCAATAGGTTGTTCTAGTTCCATCTTATGAGCTTTCCATGTTCTGTCTTCAAGTGTTATTCACCATTATATTTATTGCCAAAAATAGCCTGGAAAGATATGTTAGGTTTAACAGTGTACCATGACTAACTCGGGTGTTCCATTAATTGTCCTCTGTCCCAATATTTGAGACTGAACTGTGTACAATGCAACATGTATGCTATCGTAATTGGGTAGCGCATTACTTGTAACTGTCCGGATATGACTGCTAGCCACGTTAGTTGATATGAAGTCTACCTTATTGGCTGAACATGTAATTTCCAATGCTTTGCGTGGACCTGAACCCAGCCGCTTATAAAGCATTTATGAGCATAAATTCAAGAAGACATTACTTTACCAAATGTTATTCTTCCATCAAAGCATATTAGTAAATCTTATAACTATTTGTTCTAATTTTGGGAAAACCCAAATTCCTCACTTCATTATTTATATGTGATTGACTTTAGGCCACCACAGTTTTATACATCCAAGATTTATAACATAGTTAAAGAATGGTCACATTTCAGAAAATGTTGAATAAATTTAATATTTTTTGTCTAGAAGGGTACACTGTACGGGAATATGAGTAACCACATTTTTCAAAAGGTTGGTACTTCAAAGCGTTGAGGATTAATGATAGTTTCTTGACTATGCAAACGAGATCAAATAATTTTTTGGATCACTCAGGATAACTTAGAGCGAAACATAACTTGTCAGATAACTGGTAGAAAAATATTAACTGTTGCCTTTAGTAAAACATGTTTGCTCTATGTGATCGGTGTGATGTATTACATTTAGAATGTTAATTAAAAAAATTATTGTACTACGGAAAAGGGAAACCAGTATAGTCATGGCTGGCCGCAGTCCTGGCTTTTGCAGTTAGGAGGAAAAATACAATTGCAATAAGGAAAATTATGTTCATGCTCTTCAGAATAAACTGAAAAAAACTATTTCACTGTCACCGAAAGTGTGTATATGATTATCAATTCATTAATTGGTGTTTTCTGTCCCTGAATGACAGATATCAGAGGTGCTCAATTTAATGAATGATTTGATTGATTACAGCCGAGAAAGTGGGATTAGGCCAACGGGTAAGTTAGTGTTTATCAGTTCGCCTAGGTTCACAATATTATGTTTGCTTTACTCAATATTATTATCATGCAGTGATTATGTAATTTATCATATACCCGAGACAAGATACATGCAGTAGATATGGAAATACTGAATTAATCATGTGACAATATCACTCCTGACTTTATCTCGATAGTACCGATTATATTAGTTTATCTAATGTATGCTATGTTTTTTCATGATGCTATTTCCATGTATTACTCAAGCTTCTTATTTCCATTTTGGTTTTGGAAAATCATGTTATCATATTGCTTTAGGAAAATGGATCTGTTTAGTAGGCACGTCACTGGACCGAGTCGGACCGGTTAAGTTGGTTCCATGGTGTAAAGTAAGGGAATTCGACCAATCCGATAGTATAACGGATTTGAGTTGTTCCATATTGATTGGGTTATGTGTATAACCCAATCCAAAATTGGGTCAAGATGAAACATAATGAACGGATTTTGATTGAATTGGAATAATTTTTTTAATTAACACTCTAAATGTAATATTCTTGTCTCATATTGAGAAAATGAAAGTTTAAAGTTGTTCATAATGGATTACAATGAATGTTTATAACAACTTGATTTAATCATTTTCGTAAAGCGATGACGAATACGGAGTAGTTGCTGCATGGGCTTATTGTGCAGTCGCGCTTATGCGACTGACTCGGGCCCATGGCTTGCCACTAAATTTATTTTCTTATCAATTGTCATTTTAAGCAAATATAAAGTAGCACAGGATTAGTAAAATATGATGTGGAACAACTTGTCAAACCTCAAGTTTTTTAACTTAATCCAATATTGTCATTTTAAATTCAGTTATTACGTGAAGCTTTTATTTGTTTTTAAATCATTAAATATTGATTTATCATATTTTTCCATGTCTAGATAATGTGTTATAGTAAACTATTTTATGATATCATTATAGCGGAAGAATAACTTAATTACACAAATAGGTTCGAGACTGGATTGGATTCAGTTTTTTACCGTTTTGGATCCGGTTCCGGATCAAATTTCTAAAAAAAATCTGATTCATTTATAATATCAGATTTTGTTCGACTTAAACTGGATCAGTTTTTGACCAATGTGATCCATTAACCATCTTGTTGTTTTAGGCATGTGGCGAACATTTTATTCCACTGGCCTAACCCGTAAGATGACATCTGAGGAATGACATGTTGTTAGGAATAGTAGTTCTACTGATGTAGGAGAAGTTAAAAAAAATACACGACACTTTTCTAACTATACTGGAAGGAATCGATTACTCTCTTTCCAAGTTTTGCTGTCTTCCACATTGATAAGTGAAAGATCTGGTGGGAAATGCCCACCCCAGAAGGTCTACATGTAAAGTAACTCTTTTAATAATCACAGTATATTTCCTTTAAAAAATTTCCTCTTGTCCTACTGATTTCATAGAATTTCTACCTTTCTTGCCCAATATTGGAAAAAATACATTATTGTAGATGTGATTAAACATTACAGCCATCTGCTCACTCGTGTTATGATCTTTCAGAATGTATGGCTAAGTTTCTACAATGTGGCTCTGGCATATCACAATCTGGGCGAAATTCAGATCTGCAAGCTGGGCTGCTGCATTCACCTCCTGAAACTTCCTTGCCACCTCAGTTTTCCTCTCTTGTCAGTGCTGGAACTGGGACTGGCTTCTGTCGCAATGGATTTGGTAGCACTGGTGTTTATACTTCTAAGGGATCAAATGACCAGAAACGGCAGCGTATTGATTCAAACAGTCAGACCCCAGTGGAGATGACATCTCTTGGATTCTCAGCCATTGCTGACAGACAATTGAACTTCCCTGCACTTGCTGTATCAACTCCATTATTAAGCAGTCATCCTCTAGGGTCTCATTCTTTTCATGGGAAATTAAGGGAAGAATCAACTGTCAGAAAAAGACACTTGGAACCCCAAATCTCACCGCTATTGCAGCAAGATCATCGCTCAAACTTAGCTGATCCTATTAATTCCCCAAGCACTGCTAATAAAATCATTCAAAGGGTTCTGGCAGCCCAATCTTACAATGGTGCTGAAAATGTGAATGGGATTATGCACGCAAATGGTGACAAAAGCAATGGTGGCAATTCAGCTGCATCAGATCGGGTTATGGATATGGATTTTGAGAAGTACGAGGTAAAAAACAGTGAGATTTGTTTTTCTGCTCCAAATAATGAGATGAATCCGAGCAATTTTATGGACATGGACGTACTCCCTCACGATGCCGAAGGCAAGTACCTATCGCCAGAATTTGATGATCTCCTCCTTGAAGAATTCGTGGACTTTGATGGCCTATTTGAACTCCTAAAATAATTTTTTTTGTCAAGGATGTGCTTTGTTACTTCTAAATTGATCATCTTTTGCTCTTTGAAACAAAATGTTATAAACATAGCTCATAAATTCTGTGTATTTCTCTTGAATCCTCTTGGGAAGTATATTTCTAAATGAAAACATCTTATCTTGACTATAAGTTTTTGGGTTTTCTTCATTCTTTTTTGCGTGTTTTTGTGCCTGTTGTGTGCATCTTTTTAAGGTTTGCAAGTTATGATCATGGTTACAACGACATCATTGTTGTATGAATGTGATTCGTAACACGAATCGTATCTAGGATTTTCGTAGAATCTATTGCTTCAGTATGAGATGAGTTTTTTCCTGAACATATGTCACAATTATTGATACATGTAACATTGTCTTGTCTTTATAACAAACTTTAATATAAAGTATGTTTAGCATGCGTATCTTTTCATTTTGATAGCTTATGTGACAAATTATTTTGATCTCCGATAAGAACAATTCCTTTAAAACTAAAATCAGGTCTGCAGTATTAACTATTGATCGGTCTCTTTGCTAATCATACTTCTGTTACGGCAAAACCTGAACCCAAAGTTAAGAAGGAAAGACTGAGTAAGCTAAAATATAAATTTGTACATGTAAATTCTGAAGTATAGTTTCTGAACCAGAAAGAGAATTTTTTATGGAGAAATTAGTATTAATTTAACCAAATAAAACTTATAAATTTTATATTTTTTATTGAAGCCAAGCCTTTTGTTACTTTGGATGATTTTATGCTGCAGATGTTGATCGTACTCCTTGTATCTATCTATCTACCATGCTCGGACCTTAAGATATGTTTCAGATTTGTGTGAAATTATTAATTATATAGTGACACTCGGAGGAGAGCTACGAATTATACATGGAACCGCAGTAAAATTCCTATATGAAAATTAGATTATTAACAGATTGCGTAGGAGTTATGGCTTGAAGAAATTTATGGTCGTAAATGTTAAAGTGTCTTATATCAGTTGGACTAAGTTTTTAAAAGTTGTATATATAAATTTAGACAATGATTCTCCTTGAGCTAGTTTTTGTGCTTAAGTTATATCAAAGTCTCAGTCTTTAAATAGAAGTGTTCTAAAAAGCCCGCTTAAGCTTGAAGCTTGGCAAACACGCCCCGCTTCGGAGAAAGAGGAAAAAGCGGTCAAACTGTAGTTTAACCGAATTAAGCATAATTAAGGTGTTTAATTAAGCGTGCTTAAACACAATTAATCGCATCTATTTATTTTTAATTTTTTATTTTAAAGGTATGTCTTTTTATTTTAAAATAATAAATTAGGTTTATAATTTAGATATTTATTTTTTAATTTTAATTATGATTAAATGTGTCTGATAATGATTTGACAAATATTTAACATTTTTAATGTGGTCTAGTTGTAAAAACAAATAAAGATTGTAATTTTCATATTTATAATTTTGATATTTTTATGATTTTATAAATATGAAAATTAATGCATNGTTAGCTCAAAGTCTCAGCCTTTAAATAGTATCGGAGCTCAAGTCAATAGTTTTATGTTGGACTGCCATATTGACGACATGTTAATGTAATGTCTTGTAAATTTCACGATCCATTTTTCATTCTTGGGCGTGTGGATGTGTGTTAAGTGTTCCATATCAGTTGGATTAAATCTTTAGGAGTTGTATATATGAACTTGGACCATCATCTCTCTTGAGCTAGTTTTTGGGGTTGAGTTAAGTCCAAGTCTCAATCTTAACCTGGTACCAGAGCTCATGCCTACCGTTATGTTTGGAACTATCATATGTATCACCCGATAATGTCTTGTAAACTTCAAGTTCCAGTTGTTTGTTCTTGGACGTGTGCGGAGTGTGTTAGATGTCTCACATCGACTAGATTAAGTCTTTGAGAGTTGTATATATCGACTTAGACAATCCTCCTTTCTTGAAATAATTTTTGAGATTGAGTTGGGTTCAAATATCAATCTTAATATGATATCAGAAATCATGTCTATCGGTAATTGATTTTAAATTTGTTATCATTCAAGTACAAGATTTGCAGATAAGCATGCATGCAATACATGTTGAGGATGTGTCTAATTCTCCCAGTATTATTTTTCTCATCTTTTCTTAATATAAAGAATAGCTTAAACTACGTGTCCAATTTATATATGCTAGCCCTGATCAAGCACACGAGTTGTGTGAAGTAAATTTATGTGTAATAATTATATATTTTGATATTTTCAAACATTAATATGAAACAAAAATATTTTTTATGTAATAAGAAGAAATTAAAATTAATTTTAAAGATGTTGAATTATTTAAAATATAATTTGAAAAACAATCATCTATCTTTTTCCTTAAAATAGGATTGAAAGTTTTAGGGAAAAAAAAAAGGGTTGCAAGCTAGAGTGTTGATTGGTTCAATGTTTTGATTTGGATCGATTTGATTCGATTTTTGGACTTGCTTGAATTTTATTTCTTGAACTCAAACATTTAAAAAATTTACAAAAAATTCAATATAAGTAAATGAAATGGTAGAAAATCGAAAATAATAGAGATGAAGTCAGGGGTGCAATCGAATCGAGTCGAGTTCGATTTGAAAAAAATTAAACTACTCGAGATTGAGTTCGATTAGACTCAAATAATTATTTTCGAGCTCGACTCGATAATGATTCGAGTTACTACCGCTAAATGAAATGAAACGGAAAACAGCATGAAAAGTTTGAATTTACTGGCCTAACCCCTAACACAAGTGTGGAATTACCAAATTGGCCTGCTCTTCTTCTTCCGTGTTCAATTTAGGGTTTTGCAATTGTTTTACTGCCCCCGTCCCCACTCTTCCCTGCTCTGTACTTCAATCTCGAAAACTCAAGTTCTAACAGATCGCAAAGGTGATTCATGAAACACCATTTTCTTCTTAATTTTCCATTCAGTTCGGAATGTGAGTTATGGACGTGATTTTTTTTTTCTTTTTTGCTGGTTTTCGGGGTTCTTTTTCTGGAATTTTTTATGGGTATAATATTTTCAGCGTGTGTTCGTGGAATGATTGTGGCTTTGGTATTGATCTTTTCTTGATTCTTGATTTTGTGCGAATACGTAGCGTTTTATTGAATTTTGCGACTTTGAATCCGTACTTCTATGGGCTTGTTCTTCATGTATTCGGTTTTCAGGTTTTTTAGTAAGTCCGTGTTATCTTTAGTTGGTTTAACGTTTACCGGAAGAAACTTCTTAAACTTCATTGTACGGAACTTGAATTTGAATTTTTAGAATTGCTCGGTTAAAGTGCCATGTATATTGCTATTTTTTCTAAGATTTAAGGTTTAATCTAAATCTTACCTCTGGTATATGAGTAGAAAATCAAAATGGTCTCGCTTTTCTTTTATTAAATAGCATTTTAAAAGCAAAGTTTTAGGTGATTGTGGTTAGAATCTTGTGGAATACTGTTTTGCCTTGTGTTTTTTGCGTAAATGCGAAATTACGGGTAGAAATAGCTCCAGTTTTCTTTTGCATTTGAATGCAGATGAATGTGGAGAAACTAATGAAGATGGCTGGTTCAGTCAGGACCGGTGGGAAGGGTACTGTGAGAAGGTATTGTCTTTTTGTTGTTTGCAATTGAGATATTTTTGGCTGCGATGAGTAAGTCTGAGATTTTTATTTTTAGTGTAACATTAAGTCAGAATTTGAGTGTCTGTTACTTTCATATGTTTCTCTCCTTAATGTTATTATATAGTCACCCTCAAGTGCAGGAAGAAGAAGGCTGTTCACAAGACAACCACAACAGATGACAAAAGGCTACAAAGCACCTTGAAAAGAATAGGGGTGAATGCCATACCTGGAATTGAAGAAGTCAACATTTTCAAGGAGGATGTGGTTATCCAGTTCCTTAACCCAAAAGGTACTATAAGATATGTTACCAGAATTTTCATTTTGTTCCACGAACTTTCTTCACCTTTTACTTATTGCCATTGATTGTTTCTTTTCTTTTGTTTTCAGTTCAAGCTTCTGTTGCTGCAAACACTTGGGTTGTCAGCGGAACTCCCCAGACCAAGAGTATGTTTTCTTTTCTTGACTCAAATTCTTCTCCAATAGCTGTTATATCCAATTTTGTTTTTTTCTTTTAATGGTGTTTTTTTCTTCCTTTAGTTTAATTTGTTATTGCTCTATGATACCTATGAATTTTCTTTATGTGGGATGCATGTGATATATTATTAATTAGGATGACAGTGGTTGCCCTTGTCTCCAATTCTCCATTGTTTTTGGGTACCTAGTACTGGACATCTATTTTCCTGTATATGGTTATAGTTAGGAGGGAACCTTTTTTACTTGATCGCTGCTGTTATTGATCATTTAAGTTTAAAATGTTGTTTCTTGATTTTTTCCAGATTTGCAAGACATTCTTCCTCAAATTATTCACCAATTGGGTAAGCTTTGTATATACATATTCTTGATATATATTATATGATTTGTAATTCGGCTGGCTCCGAGGATTTTACTCAACGAGAATTAATTTTCGTACCCACAGGTCCAGATAACTTGGAGAATTTGAAGAAATTAGCAGAACAGTTTCAAAAACAAGCTCCCACTTCTGGCACCGGAGCACCAGAAGACAATGGTGATGACGTTCCAGATCTTGTTGAAGGTGAGACATTTGAAGCAGCTGCAGAGGAAGGCCATAATCATGCTTCTTAGAGTTCCCTTTTTCGTTTTTGTTTTCTTTGAAATATGTTATGTTGCTTTATTCGATACCTATTCCGACAATTGAAGATTGGTTCTTGATGCTTTTAAAAATTAGTGGCTTAATGTTTTCACAAAGTTTTCTATTCGATACTCGCTTCTTGAGAGGTCTTTTTTCCTGAAATGCCCAAGGATATCGAAACATATGTAATACGGGAAATTCAATAAAATATTTTATATTTTGTAGCAAATGCTGATGTTTTTGTTGAATGAAAATATATAAACTGCAACGGACTCCACTGCAAGTTCACTTGTAGTGAAAGATAGTCTGTTCTGTCGACATCGACCTGACCTCGTCTCGACATTTTCTCCGACTAGGTCTGTGTATGAGCCAAGTTAGCTTGAGTAGAACCTTAATACTCAATCACAACTAGTTAAACAATTTAAATCCTTGGAACTCTAACTCGATCGAGTAGAGATACTTGAGTTCGACCTGGACTTGAATGATATCGGATATCTCGAGCTTGACAAGTTGATTTTTTCGAGCGTTAATCTAACTTGAAAATAGCCTTTAATTCTGTTAAGTTAGTTGTTTCATATTCAACTTATGGCTAAATTTCGGATAATTTAGTATTCTAAATCATTTTTACTCGAGTTCGTGACAAGTATATGTGTGCCCGCGCGCTCATATTCCAAATTTCTTCCTCTTCAACTCTGCTCAAAATTAATTACACCAAAATAATATCAATCTGCCGGTCATCTTCGGGAAGTTGCAACTAATTGAAACCGTCCAAAAGTTTTTGAACAATTATTTCTATATAATAATAAATATATATATGAACTACCTAAGTAAAATAAAAATATTGAATGATAAAAAAAATGGTCGTTAAAGAATTGAAATTAATGTAATATTAGAAAAATATCTTCCATTGTGTTATTTGACAGGTTCGTATATGATGTAGGGAAATTATTTTCATTGGATATTTTAAGTTGACTTTTCGTGAAAACAAGTTCCATAATAGAGTAGGTTTCTTGTGAGACGGTCTCACGAATCTTTATCTGTGAGACGGGTCAACCCTACCGATATTCACAATAAAAAATAATACTCTTAGCATAAAAAGTAATACTTTTTCATGGATGACTCAAATAAAATATATGTCTCACAAAATACGACCCGTGATAACGTCTCACACAAATTTTGCCTTCATAATAAGTTCAATCAAATCTAATAATATGGTAAAAAGTTCTTTTGTAAAATACAACTATCGTTTTAAAATTAGATGTCAATTTTTTAACTTTACCATTTCATTACGTTTCTTTTTTTAAAAAAAAAAACCTTTTGCCCTTTTTACTACAAGATTGAGGTCTATGGCTCTACCAATTTTTATTAGGGTCTACTTGGTTCGTTATCTAGAAGAATATAAATGTTCACTATGCTAAAATATATCGATACATGGTAATAACAAACAAAATTATGGGATTCAAAAACTTTTATCCAATGATATTTAAATAGCCGTCCGATTAGATCCGTCGAGTTGACTCAACTCACCAACCAAATTAAGTGTTGAGTTGGAAAAATCCCAATTCATTTACAGACGAGCCTCCATTAGTAAGCCCGCACAGGTAGCAGACCTAGGCGGACTAACCCACGACGAGCAGGTTGGCCTACAGGTTGGAAATTTTTTTAATAATAATAATAATATAGATTTTTTTTTTTTTAGTGAAAATTGTAATTTTTTGTGATAATTACTTTAGTTAACATGTAAATTGAGAAATCAATTATTTAGAATTTTATTTTTTTAAAAAAATTATTATTATTTATTTATGAAATGATTAAATTCAATTAATTATCTATATTTTAATTTTTTTTATGTGTAGCTCGCATAATCCTTAAATCATTTTGGGTTGGGCAGGGTTGAGGAATTTTCAACCCGTTATAATATGGGTTTATGATGAATCGATCCGTTTGACAGCTCTATCTTTAATGGTATTAATTTTTGCTTCGCTTTATTTACTTATATGCTAAAATATATCAATACATGCTAACAAGCAGCAAATTATGGGATTGGAAAAATTTTAACTGATAATCTCTAATCGTATTTAATTCTTATCTTGCAATATTTATTCTGACAATATCTGATTTTTGTATCTCAATTGCATGGGAAACTAAATCTTGGAGATTTGTTGTGGCCAAGAAAATGTCAAAACAGGACTAAGTCTCTTGATATTTTATTCCATTTGGGATAATAATTTATGTAATATTGGAGACTCCCAAAAATGACTGCAACTCTGTATTATTTGTCAAAAACTTGTGTGAAACGGTCTCACGGGTCGTATTTTGTGAGACAGATCTCTTATTTGGGTCATCCATTTAAGAGTATTACTTTTTATGTTAAGAGTATTACTTTTTATGTTTAATATCGGTAGGGTTAACTCATCTCACAAATAAAGATCAGTAAAATCGTCTCACAAGAGATCTACTCATATTATTTAGCATTCTCGGTGTTTGGAACTTTGGGTTTCTTAAAAAGAATGTGGAAACTTGAAACCCCATAAAGAAGACCAAACAAATCATTTTTCAACCTAAACTCTTTTTTTAATTGATGGGACGTTAGAAAAACGCAAAAGACTTGGTATACGTTTGGATTTGGTGATGAAATTTAAATGTTATGTGGATTTTTAAAAGAGGTAGCTAATTTAACAGACAGTGTTGAGGAGTTAAATTGCTTATGTCAGAAGAGCGATCGAAATATCATATCCATGCTAAATGTTATGTGAATTTTTTAAAAAGATAGTTAATTTTAGAGACGTGTTGGGGAGTTAAGTTGTTTATGTTAGAAGAGCGATCGAAACATGATGTGTAAGCCATTATATGGTTTAAAATACATAAATTATATCATTATCATAAATTATAGCATTCGCCTGAGCGTAAGACGCTCGAGTCTCACAAACGTAATGACATTGTCTATTCTATTATCTTTATACTTTTAACTAAAGTTAAATTCATTTTAGTATGTTGGTAAATTATTATTTTTTATTTCCAAAAATACTATTTAACCACGCAATTTCATATTCATGGTTTCTCTTCCCATCATATTTAATCATACTATTTCGATTCAAAATTTTGATAACTTTTATTTCAATTTTTTTAAAAAAACATAATTATTTCATTATTTTTTCCCACGGTCCTCGTATATCGCATGTGTCATAATCCGGTAAGATCGCCATCTTATGGCCCATCCGGGTTGTAGTCCGGACGGAACTTTTTATTTTTATTTTTTATATTGAAATTTTGGCAAAAGCTTGTATTTATTCAGGTTCAATCAAATAGAAAAATAAAGACAGAAAATAGAAAAGTTAAAAAAAATTGTATTTAGCTTAGATAAGTTAAATAGAAAAGAAAGACAGAGCTTAATAAAATTAAGATTTTAGTCCAAAAATTCTAATTGTTTCAAAATTTATTGGTAAATATTATTTTATGTTTTTTTGAAAAAAAATTAATCCGAGACTTCTGGTAGATTTTGACACGATATCCGCAGAAGAAAAATGGCTTAAATAACAAGTGTTTCTGTGGGCCTCAAATTATTCCAAAATATATAAAAGTGTTTCTAATTGTTAGGACTTAGGAATTAGGTTGTTTTTTTATTATTATTATTTTCGAAAAAAAAGAGAGAGAAGAATTAGGTTGTCAGTTCAGTTGTTTTACACCGACTAAAATCAATCATGCATCTCTTTCATTCCTTAGACATTTATCTTTTATTATTATTATTTTTATTGTTTGTTTTCTCAGAATAAAAGTTGTATTAATTTTATTGACAAAAAACTTGTGTGAGACGGTCTCACGGGTCGTATTTGTGAGACGGATCTCTTATTTATGTCATCCATGAAAAAATATTATTTTTTATGCTAAGAGTATTATTTTTTATTGTGAATATCGGTAGGGTTGACCTGTTTCACAGATAAAGATTCGTGAGACCGTCTCACAAGTGACCTACACAATTTTATTTCTTTGATGGACTCTCTCGCTAATTTATGGTGAAATCGTATCATGTGTCAATTTTATAAGACGAATTGTTAATCTGATTCATTTCATTAAAAAAATAGTATTCTTTATATCATAATATTACTTTTCATAATAGATATTGTTTAGCTCGACTCGTCTAACGAATATAGGTATCTGAGAACATTTTACAAGATATTTTCTTATTTCTCAGTTACAATTAAATTTAAATTATTTCTTGATTTATGTTTGTCATTCTTACTAGAGATGACAATTTCCACCGAGCCCGTTGGAGGATCCGATACCCGACCCGAATAAAAGAGGGTATGGAGGCGGGTTTGATATAATCCGACCCGAATACCCGTTTAAATTAATATATATAAATATNTAATTTCATTGAAGCGATTTAAATTTGAAAAAATTCAATTGTATATAATAATTGGGTATTTGGGTAGAGTATGGGTATCCGATAATCCGATGGGTATGAGGATGTGGATGAAATTCAATACCCGATGGTTATGAGGATGGGTATGGGGATGAATTTAATAAATGGGTATGGAGATGGAGGTATGAAATCCGACCCATACCCTACCCATTGTCATCCCTAATTCTTACAAAATGATCATGAAATTTTTCTATAACATTATAATTTTATCCAATATCCATAAAAAGTATAATTGAGTTACATTTCAAATCTATCATAGTTTAAATTTTATGTAGACTGTGAATAAAATGAGCTCCAATATCATCCACCATCTGTCTGTGTTCGAAACACAACTCGACAAAATGATACTTAATTATTGTTCTTGTTGATAATTGAACCCCTGATTAAAAGGGGATTTTTCGGTATATCGAAGGTTTCTGTACAGTACGATAATGATAACGAATTTTTCGGTACAGTAACGATACGAAATTTGTAAATTTCGATATTTACTGGAATACCGAAATACCAAAATAATATATAAAAATATACAATATTTAAACAATAAATTTATAAAAAATTTAAAATATAAGATTTTTTTTGGTATAAAACGTTATATACCAATACCGTACCAAAATTTCGATATAAATAATATGCTGGTTATATATACCGTAATTTTCGATATAATATATAATATGTTATTTTCAATACGATATACCACCCTGTCTGACCCCGTGAATATCGAACAATTGTGTCAAAGAGCACTTGGTTAAATTTGAGATATTTTATTAATAATTTGGATAGCAAATGCTTACATATTACTGTTGACATTTTAATCTTGCTTTTTGGACATTTGTATGTCTAAGGTTTAGTTCGAAAGAGCTAGACACGTCGTTATTCAATACAAAAACAAATATATATCTTTGTTTTAAAAACATTAAACTTGAAATTAACGACTGACACAAACTCCTCCTAATGTCCCAAGTGGGGGCAAAGTGTCAAACAATCCCATTCGCACCCAATTTTTTTTTATAGCAAAATTTATTCTGTAATTTTTATAATAATTTTTTATTATTATTATTTTAAAAAAGGTTTATCTTTCGGGTAATAAAATTCATTTATCTATCACATTGTGTAAATAAATCGAATCGAACTAAATATATAAAGAAAATATTAAAGTTTGAATTCAGCTTGAATTAGATATATTCGAAAATATTAAAATTTCGAGCTTCGAATCGAGTTCGAACTCGTACTTAATTTGATCCGAATTCAAATATTAAATTTTTACTAAAATTTTGCTCGATTCGGTTCATTTAAAAAAAAAAATTGGACCCATAAAAAAAGTTCAAACTCGAATATNATTTTTTTTATAATTTTTTTTTTGTTGGAGTGTTGATTTAACAATATATATAAGCTATAACTATGTCAACAATAAATGACGTTGTAAATACACGTATGTGAAATACGTCTATTTTTTATATATTAAAAAAACAAGTTATTGTATGATCTAATTTTTACCTATCAAAATATCAAAAATGATATAACTTTTTTTTTTAAATGTATTTTGCTTCTTTTTTTTTCCCTTCAGATTTATATGTAGTTTTTGTAAAGCTATATTTACTATTCGATTTATTTATTTATTTATTTATTTTGAGAGACTGAACCTCATTGTTTTATTTTAACGAATTGATGCATTTTACCGACAAGAAATTTAAAAAATAGTAAATAAAAAAATATAATTAAGGATCGCAACACGCACCGCGCCAATGGTCCCAACTCCTAACTATCCACACGTTTTTTCCGTTTTTAATATTTTTAAGTTTTAAATTTTACTTTCACCAAAAAAAATAATAAATCTCTCCACATAAATAAATACAATAATCTCCTTTTTTTTAAAAAAAAAAAAAAAAATACTAACAAGTGGGTACATTTTACACACACTTATCGAATCGGATCAATTGAAAAACAAATTAAAATCGATTTGATTTAATTTAGTTTGCCAATTTCGACATCGATATCGAACGGGAGAAGATTAATTGAAAATGGATCTAAAACTATTTTAATTTGATTAGTCGGAGTCCAATATTAGAATTATTAAATAATGTATTTAATTTATGACTATGATATTTTAAATTTTTAAAAACAATTTTGAGTTATTTATAAATTTATAATTGTCAATTGTACCTCTAAAGTTGAAAAACAATATACTTAATCTTTTGAATACTTTGTTTGATAAATAATTTACCTTAATTCCAATTTAGATCCAATCAAGTTCAATCTGATTCAACTTGGTTTTGGTTTCGGATTAAGTAACACTCTCGATCGAGATCGATCTTGTGTTTGGATTGGTTTGATCTCATTATTCCACAATAAAAAACCGAGTTAATCGATCAAGTAACATGCCTAGCATATAGATTGTGTCCATGTTTTTTTTTGTGTTTAATATTTTTCAAAGATCAAATCGTTTTATCTAAACAAAAATTATAAATTATATTAAAAATTAGTTTTCTTGATGATCTTAATGAGATTTTCTCATGATTACTTCGAATATTTATTATTTTTAATCTTATTTTCGTTTATACTGTATTTTTTATTTTAAAATTAGTTTCGTGTTATATTTATAGTTAATAGTTATAATGATTGTGTCGCGAACAAAAATGTATAAAACCATAATTTCTAAGTTCCTTAAAAGAAAATAAAATGACAGATATTATTATCTATTTTATTGGATGAGATTATTTTTGAAAGTTCATTTAAAAAATTTAAAAATAACTGCTTAATATTTTCTTTTACAACAAATAATATATGTATTATATTCATTTAAATTTTGTCTTTTTTAATAATAATAATGAAACAACTCAAGCATACAAAAGGCACATGTAGGCGCGTTTGTCGCAGCACAAATGTCGATATGGGTTCTCACTTTATTCTAACTTTTAACTTGCATACGCAATGATACAAATTGAGTAACAAGACAAATAAAATAAATTATGTTACCTCTCTTCTATTTTAAACCCAAAAAAAAAAATCCTCACTTTTTTCAAGAAAAATATCATCTCATTTTTTAATATATTATATTTAAGCCTCAAATTTTCTTTTAGAAAAAAAGTAAGACTCAATTTTGAATATAAAGAATATCAAAATTGCAAAGAGACAGATATACCGAACAAATGTTATACTTTTTTTGTCTCGTAAATATATGTAATTCGTTTATACATTATATAATGATAATATATCTATACATGTAAACAGAGGTGTAGGCAGAAATTTTTTTGATTCTGGACTGGGTGATTAGATAAACGATGGTGACACGAACGAGATATAAACTACTGAAGATGCGCTATGCGGTTTTTCATTTAATATAACTAATTGATTATTGAATAAGTCCTTGCAGTAAACTTTATTTTAATATAGAAAATAATAGAATCTGTCAAGAACTATTCTTTCATCTTATTTCGGAGAGGTGTTTTAAGAAGTTTCAGGTTGAGAATGATCATTCTGTTGTTATAGTTGAAATAAAAAACATTAAAATAAGACGAATCAATCTGTCAATTAAGTGATAATGATATACATTTTAGAATTTGAAGACGCTTCTTCTATCATGTGCTCAAACATGATAATCACATAGTTGTATATATTTATCATACTCCAAATCGACTCAAAATGAGAACTGCAACGTGTTTTTTCGTCTCGCTACAAAGTACCAACTAAGGCCAGTACCTTCATATGATTGATGTTAGTACATGTCTCGCGAATACCGATAGCTATCATATTTGCAATTTCAATATTTTTGGCATATTGCAACTTATTGTGATGTTTTGGAGAAGCCTTAATAAGATTACAAATATATTTTAATTTTGAAAAAGATATCCAAATACAACTCTTCTTTTCTGTAGCCGTTACCAACACCAATTGAAGCATATGTGCAAAACAAATGTACATAATATGCTTGAAGAGAATCTGTCAGAAAAAAGAGCTTGCAATCCATTCCATAAGCCACACATATTGCAATCCATTCCATAAGCCACACATATTGCTAGCTCAACAGTATCATTGACCCCGAATATCTTTGATATGCAACTTATGTCGTTCCAGCACATTACATATTTTAAGTGTTATCGCAGTTGTGTCAGCAAATCGTAGAAAATCAAAGAAATGCTTTATTAATAACCCTTCACGATCAACATATCTCGACACAATAACCATCTGTTTTTTGTCTAATATGTCTTTAGCCTCATCAACCAAAAGACAGTTTTGCAGTTCCAACCTCCTCACGTATTTTCTTTCTCACTCTCTCGATAAGAATATGCGAAATATCTTTTTGAATATTTAGTGATGTATATTTGCATTTTTTTGGTGTTTTTTTTAATTATAAAACCATGTTATTAATGTTAACATTCATTTTTCTCATAAGTTTTATTATCTCTATAATATTACCTTGATTTTTGAAAGATGAAGATTCATCGCGTCCTTCTAATGCATGTCCTTGCAAACAAAGTCAACAAATATTTTCAATTTTGGTTGTAAGCTTCAATTTGTGCATTCATCACATCGATATATCACTTACATTCATCAAAACTCCCATAGATTTCACGACCTTGTTACATAGTGAGTTGTGATTCTCGTTTATTAAAACTGAAAAAGTTGGGAGAATAATGGGTTCAACCGACATTTTAATTATCCAAGTGGCATAAAAGTTTAATCTTTCTGAAAATCTTTTTGACATCTATACAACTATTAAATGAATTGACAACCTACTCATTAGTCTCTTTATTGATAGCATCATTGCATAATAACAAGACGAAAAGAAACGTGAGGTTTGTAATTTACCAAGAACCCACCAAAAATGAAAAATCAGGAAAAAAAAAACCCCGCACAACACAGACAGACTGGACAAAGATGTGGTTCTCTGCGCCACCGCAAGCCTTCATCAAGGTCAAATCCTCTGCCGCGCAAGCCCTTCTCAACTCCAAGCCCCTTGCTTCCAACAGTGCTGCTATCGTCTTCTTGGTTGAAAATACTTTTAGTGAGTTGGGTTAATAAATATAATTATTTTGTGAGTATAAACACTCAACGCGTGCATAATGATACTCGTATGAATAAATTTTATACTAGCTTAATCGCGAGAGCAGGCACGAGTATGTAAAATAACCCTTGTCTATGTTACGTTGGCTAATTAATAATTATAATAATGGTACTTTGTCTATTAATCAAAAGTCATCTACGATTAAAAGCCTTCAATAGTTAGTGATTTAATGCAAAATTAGGGATTGAGTTAGGCAGTAGTACAAGTAGGCCAGTAGCACATCCTTTTCCCTTGACCAGATACATGCATTCACTCACACGCAGACAGCTTTTAAAAATTATTAGTTTTCCATCATATAATATTTAANTGCTCCAATATTCACATGATGATTGGTGGCGGCCGTGACAATACTTACATGCAAAATATAATATATTAGTCGTTGTACTAAAAATTATAGTCGATATTATCGAAAATTTTAATCTTTTGAATAGTATGTTTGGACTGTTATCTAACATAGATAATTATTGTTTTAAAACAAAACAGCACAAGGGAGAGTGACTATGAACCAAAATTTCCTTAGCCACTTGTAAGAAATTATACGAGTTCTCCATAAGTTCGAAATGGACATGTGTTGTCCTTTCGATACTACAAAGTGATTATCGGAAGGAATCATATCTCAATAACTTGGATGGAAATCTCAACGATGGGCAAAAATAAATAAATTGTATTTTCGGTTTGAAATGTTCACACATTTCTTAATATTTGGTGATGGTATAAGTTTATTTATGGTTTTGGTTCTATAATTTGTATTTTCTTTACAATTTTAGTCATTTTAATTGAAGACTGGAGTGATACCATAAAATAATGATATGATATCAAAAATAACGCGTCATAAAAATTGCTAAGGTGGGGCAGAAATTCCCGACGTGTCTAATGTTACGTCAGCAACTCAAGCGAAATACTAAAACTGAAAAATATACAAATTAGTATACTGAAACGGTAAATTAGTCGATAACCATGTAAATTACGAGACAAAATATCTATATACCTCTTACCGAATCAAACCATGTCTTATTATATTAAAATGACAATTAATAGATATTTTGTGAGACAAATTTGTTTATATTTAAAATAATAAATTCTTTTTATATATATATATCTAAAATAAAAAAAATCCGTGTCACACATGATAATAAACCACATCAGACAGCTGGTTCGATCCAACAACCGGCTGCCGACCCCCAACTGTGGCATTTGCCATTGGCTTTTTTATGGGGACCCCACCACCCTTCACCACTCTCCACTTATATTAATATTAATTTAATATTAATTAAATATATAAGAGAGAATACAAGAAATGGGTCCTTTCTTCTTCAACTTGTCTTCTTCACCTCTTCTTTCTTTACATAAATTCAACCCAAATATCCCGATTCCAGACTTGTTCTTCCTCTTTCTGTTTTACGCATAGAAGATAGGTACACAGATACCCAACACACACAGATAGGTGTGTTAATGTAAAGATACACACATAGGTGAGCTTGATTCTGGTGTTTTATCTACTTTTTTTTTCTGAGAAAAAAATGCCAGCTTGGTGGGATAAAATATCCGGAAGGAGCAAGGATTCAGAAACCAGGCCTGAGATTTCGTCTTCAGAGGGTTCATCACTGAAAAGTTTGAAGAAAAAGGGGAAAGAAAATGGAAACAACAGAGACAGTAAAGCCCGGAGCTTTGACGAGGTTCTTGTGTTGAAACAATCGAGAAATTCTCCGAGAAGTAGTCGGGAATTCTCCCCTGTAGGAGGAGGGGGTTCGGGGTTTTCGGGTTTTGATTCGGCTTCATCTTTGGAGAGGGGGCACCCTTTGCCTAGGCCTTTGGAATCACCGACAGAGCATCCGGGCCATGGTGTCGGCTTGGTGAACGGGTCGGGCTCTGCTTCCAGTGTTAGTTCATCTGGGTCGTCCGATGATCCGGCTCATCTTGCTGATATGGCTGGTTTAAGGTTTGTTGGATTTTCAGCTGAAGATTTTAGATTTTATTCTTGTTTCTTGATGAATGAAATCTTACTCTTGGATAAGTTTAATGGTTGGATCTAAATTGATTCTTGGATTTTTGCAATCGAGATTGAAAATTTTGATTCGTTTTGCTCATGGGTCAATCTTTTCTTGATTCGTTTCATAGTTTATTGGATATCTTTTTAATTTAGGATGTTTGTAAAATGTTTAATTCAATCAGTGTTGGGGTTGTTTTTATTGTGTTCTCTCTGATTTTGTGTCCATCCATCCTATACTTGAGCCGTTGACTTATTGTGAAGAGTAAACTAGAAACTCCAAGAATCAGATATCACAACAGTATTATCCCTATCATTGTGGTAAATTTATGCAATAAATTACATCATTATCTGTTTACGGTTCGGTTGTGTCTCAATTAATTCCTGTTTTACTTGCAGAGGGAGTGGGGAGAACAAAGTGCTAAGCCCATTGTCACGGAGCCCAGGTCGAGGATCGCGGTGTACCAACGCTGTCACATCGCATCTTCATGCTCGAATTAATGGTATTAACTTGGACACGACAAATGGTAAACTAGAAGATGTAAAAGGCGAGTGCCACAGGTTGCCTCTTCCACCTGGTAGTGCTCCTGTTAGCCCTTCTGCGTTACCTACTCCCCCAAGAAGTCCTGGGATACCCGAAAGCTCGGGTAGTAGTTCGTCAAAATGGAGGAAAGGGAGGCTTCTTGGAAGAGGCACTTTTGGTCATGTTTACCTCGGGTTTAATAGGTAACAGAGATTCTAATATCGTTAGCATATGCACGAATTTGGGAAAAAATGGTCATTTATTACTATATTTTATAGCTTTCATTATGTACACCTTTTGGCCTATTTGTATTATCTTGTATTGTCTAATTTTGCAGTGAGAACGGGCAAATGTGCGCGATAAAAGAAGTTAGGGTCGTTTCAGATGATCAATCATCAAAAGAGAGCCTCAGGCAACTGAATCAGGTACTCTTGAATATTTCTTACTTTCGTGCATATAATTCAAAGGCTTTTAACTGATTGTTTTCTTTATGAAATATTTGATTATTACAACAGGAGATAACCTTGCTTAGTCAGCTTTCCCATCCAAACGTCGTTCAGTACTATGGAAGTGATCTGGTGAGAGTCAAATATTATTTTATTATTCAATCTAATATTGACATTCAGCCTCATGCACCTTGTAACAATGTCCCTTTGTTCTTGCAGAACGAAGAAAGGTTATCTGTTTATTTGGAGTATGTTTCGGGTGGTTCGATCCACAAATTATTGCAAGAATATGGAGCTTTTGGGGAACCTGTTATTCAAAATTACACCAGGCAGATTCTCTCTGGCCTTTCTTACTTACATGGAAAAAATACAGTTCACAGGTGATACCCGATGCCCTCCCCTGGTGCTAAGATTATTTGTTTTGCATGAAATATTGTTTGGGTGTTTTGTTTTTCTTTTTTCTCCAATTTGGTGTTTCATTTTTCTTTTTTTCTTTTTCCAATTCGGTCTCTTCTCTGCAGGGATATAAAAGGCGCAAATATTTTAGTGGATCCCAATGGTGAAATTAAGCTCGCCGATTTTGGCATGGCAAAGCATGTATGTATCTGCTTTCAAGTTGTCATTATTTACTTGTCTGTCAGATGAAATCAGACACATTATGATTAATGACTTTTTTCGAAGTAAATAGTTATCTAAACATAGAACATTACATGAAATCAAACTGATTTCTTGAATTTTTTGGGTCGAAAACTGATTTATGATTGACAGAATACGTGAAGTAGACGTGATAATTATCGCACTAGTAAAATGTTACAATGGTGATTGGAGTAATATTTTGGCCTTCTTTTTTTTTTTTACAAATCAATGGTTAGTCTGAATAAAATCTTGGTATTTACTTTCGTCTTGCACTCTAATGCAGATAACTGCCTGTTCGTCGATGTTATCCTTCAAAGGCAGCCCTTACTGGATGGCCCCTGAGGTCTCTCTCTCTCTCTCTATGTGTGTGTGTGTGTGTGTGTGTGTTGATAGATAGATAGATTTTATTCTGTGTGCTATTTTTCTAATGAAGCACATGCTATTGCCTATCAGGTTGTGATGAATACAAATGGTTACAGCCTTCCAGTGGACATTTGGAGCTTAGGATGCACGGTTCTTGAAATGGCAACATCAAAACCACCCTGGAGCCAATATGAAGGGGTTCGTATTTTAGATTCACGCTATTGATTCCAAAGATTGACTTGTAGCATTGAAAGTACTGGAGTTAATAGTGTTCTGAATTTATTATCCGACAGGTAGCTGCTATATTCAAGATTGGAAATAGTAGAGACGCTCCAGAGATTCCCGATCACTTATCTCCTGATCTGAAAGGTTTTATAAGGCTATGTTTGCAGCGTGAACCATCTGCGAGACCTACTGCATCTCAGCTACTCTGTCACCCTTTTGTTAAAAACCAAACTACACAAAGAGCAACCAATGCCAATATAACCCGAGAAGCATTTCCTCGTGCCTTTGATGGAAGCCGCACTCCGGTAAATTTCCATTTTGTCGACTTCATTGCTTCTAGAAAAGGTAGTTAGAAACCAGACAAATTTCATGGTTTTTTTTATTAACTCCTCTTTTTCTTACAGACGGCCCAAGAACTTCAGTCCAGCAGAAACAACAATTCTTTGGACAGAGACGACACATTGAGATTCGCAGTGCCGAGAACCTTGATAAGTCCGAGGTACTCAATTTAAATCTTGAACAAGTTGCCATTTATATATACATATCCAGGATCGGGAAAGAAGGGGCGACATGTTACTGGATTTGTTCTCCACTGTGCATGTTACTGAATTACTCTAGTCGTGAATTATTTCTATTTGTTATTTCTTCAGGGAGAATGCACGAACCATAACATCATTGCCGGTCTCTCCCACCTCGAGCCCATTACGACGAGATGCAACTGCGTATAGAAACACTTTCCTTTCTCCACCACACCCTTCTTATACGGTTGGTCAAAACAATCATAATTATAGCGAACACTCTGTCTTTCCGTTCAGACAACCCAACTCGAGAAGCACCCTGGATCCATTTCTCGAAGTCCCTCAATTTAGAGCTATAACTTCATCTAGATCCCCTGCAAGAACCATGCCGTAGAATTTTAAAATGTTACGAAGAATCTTTTCACCTGGAAAACTCATTTCCACGTTTCGTCAAAGCTCATGAGAGTTGTTTTGTGGCCATGAAAAATCCGGCAGGACAGGTTACGGTTTCGTCTTATTTTGTAATCACCGGATTTCTTGATGCTCCCCTGTAAATAGAATATAGATTTACTCTTGTCTGCTGTTTGAATGTAGATCATATGCTAATTAGTCATAAAAATTATTGCGGAAGAATGTTACTTTCTCATCCTTGGATTGAAGCATGAAGTCTTTTATGTTCGATCGTGTCATTCACCCTGAAGTTTGGCCTAATATATAGATAACTCTGCACTCTGAAAATTTTCAAAGAACAAAATCCTCTGGCTACTCTAACTGATACAATGTCCTACTACATATACACAAATATATATGCTACAATTCCTCAATTTTTTTTATTTTTTTTATAGTTTACTATATAAGTATATAACGCGTGCATTAAAATGTTTGATGAAAATGTGTTTTTATTTGAGTAGGTCTCATGTGAGACCGTCTCACGGATCTTAATCTGTGAGACGGGTCAACCTTACTTATACTCACAATAAAAAGTAATATTCTTAGCATAAAAAGTAATACTTTTTCATGGATGACTCAAATAACAGATCCGTTTTACAAAAACGACCCATGAGATCGTCTCAAACAAGTTTTTGTTTTTTTATTTATCGTTTTCCAAAGCCTCCAATATCCAAATAACAACTAGGGATCGTCAGGATTGACGCAAGACATGAAGTACTCAAATCAAGCCGAACCTATGCATAGAATAATTTTTTTGATAGAAATTATGATATTTGATATCAAGCTTGATCGGACATTCTACGATTAATATACTCTGATCTCTTTTGCCTAGAAATGCATGGGACTCGAAAGTATAGCTCAGACTCGAAACAACGAAATAATAAACAAATTTGGTTTACAACATTTACTTCTTTACAAAATGTTCATAGGCTTGCTATTGAACCACAATTAAATGCTTTTAAAAAAATAGCTTCGTACTAAAATTCGTCGTTTTTTAAGAAAAGTTGACGTGAAAATGAAATTTTTCATCAAATAGTTAGTTAATATGAACTTGGATAGTCAGTAACATCTAGTAGAAGAGTAATTTTTGAAAAGGGAGTGGGAGTTTGGTTCTTTTCTACTTATTCAAGTCTTTCAACGATGAAAAGTGAAGTTACAGTGATGTAGATATACATACGAATCAGTCTGATCAAGTAAATTAAAATTACAATGATCATTCGAGCATAAAATATTTGATATAGTTTATAATTAAAGTTTTATGACGGAGTTCTTTTTATTTTATAAAAAATTATAGCTATTGATAAACATAAAATATGAAATATCGGTTGTTTTATTAATAGAGACAATTAATACATTATTCAATTAGGCATATATTTGAATCTGTTTTCTCTGTTTTAAATCATATACTATCTCATCTTCGAACGTGCATTATGTTATTAATTAGTTCTAAAAGTTAACTAATATTTATTTTGATTTAAAAAAAACTAATATTTATTTTTTTTTGAAAAAATCTAATATTTAATTTTGATATCTAAATAATTTTATTTTTATTTTTAAAGAAAACTCGAATAAATAAAAATTTATTCAAAAGGTCTAATCAGGTACCCAGCTAGTGGAAGTGTTGATACCATGGAAAACGAATCGAGGAATCCACTTCCCGGTGGATACCCCAATCCCACCGCTGCCGTCGCGGTGGATGTCGGCAACTCATCTTCGAGAAGACCTGGACGGGTCGAATAGCCCACCATCGAGGGTTCGCTCGGCCTGTCCCATGATGAATCTTTGACTTACGCCCGAAGATTCTTCAAGTGGTGGTTTTTCTGCCTCCCGTTCCTCTGGGCCGTTAATTGCTTCTACTTCTGGCCAGTCCTTCACCAGACACATTCTCGTCATTCGGACCCCCTTCTCCGTCACTGTAAGTTCTTATTTTCAACGATTTTGAGGCAGCATTTTGCTTGTTTTAGATATATTTAGAAATGTTATTCATTGTTTGAAACAATCTTGAGTTACTTGCCTACACTCTGGTTCTATAAAGGATGAATTTTTACTTCATTGACGTCCTGCCTAGCGCTTAGCTAGTTTTCTTGGATGTTACAGGTGATTCACCCCCTAGATTGTGAGCTTTGTAATCCTCCTTTTCCGTTGTGTTCTTTTGGTCTTGGCCCCGTTTTTACAACGAACAGATTCGTACGTGACAGAATTATTCAAAAAATGACGGCTTCTCGCATTATATAACTTTGCACAAACTTAAACTTTATGGACCATGCTAATTGAATTTTAATGAAGGATCTGCTGAAAAATAGTGTTACAGTCCTAAGTTTAAGCCTCAATGCTTGGAGTACGATTTAGGTTTATTGCCTAGGAATTGGAGAATAGCTAGTGGCGTATAAAATAGTTGGTTTTTTGATGGGCTTACTGCATTTTGGCCATTCCAACCCTTTTGATAAGATAATAAAAAATTAGAAGTACTAATATTTGGGGTTTTGGAACACAAAATGCTCTGATATTTGTGAAGTTCTTTCAGGTTGTCATTGAGAGCTATACCTTAAATCTGTAACCTTTGACTTATCTTTCCAATCGTTCGAATGTAAAAATGTCTCGTGCTGGATTCATAAACATACTTTTGCCTGTGAGGATTTGTATAACTTGAAAAGTAAACAATCCTTCATCTGAGAAAAGATACTTCTTGTATACTGTTGACAAAATCCAGAGAAGAATGAAATGGACTACCAATTATTACCTCAAGGCTGTACAAAAAGAGCTGCCTATCCTTTTTGTGTCGTCTGTGTCTGATGTTAAAGATATACATTTGAACATCATCCATATTATATTCATTTTCTGTGAGGCACCTCATTTTTTGCTTCACTGGCACACAGCTGTCACATTACTAGTAAAAATGCAATTTCCTTGTGATTGATTACCTGGCCTGGAGTGAATTTTTCACGTGGAAAGTGTAAAATTATCCTCCCCATTATCATCATGGATCTGGTAAAGGAACGGCAAGAGTTTTCTGTTATGAGCTCGTGCAAATGACTGTGTTATAGGGCGATTGAGTGCTTAATCATTTAAATCCGAAATGTTTTTGTTTTTATTTGACTTTCTTCCCCACGATGTTAATGATGGGCGAGGCTTGTTTGAGAAAACCCCAAAGCTCGTGTAACAAATGAATTTGTGAATAAATTTTCTGATGCTCTTTCATTCATCATTCAATCATATAAATACAAGTGCTGCCATTATTATTGATACAAATTGAACCTATGAATTAATCGTGCTAATAATCAAGAATGCTTCTGATCTGCCTATGATTACTTCAATAAGAGATAATCCTTTATTTTTAGTAACACTAATGAAGATTTTTTTTTCTTCTAAAATTAAGTTGCTTCTTTTTCTATTTAAACTTCCCATGTGTGCCTCTCTTGTAGATAATATCTTCCTTGTTTGCAAATCCGAGATATGTGCTGGGCTGGTTGTGGGCTGGATTACTCATTACATATTGCTTGATTGGTTCAGCTGACGTGGCAGTACTCTTCTTGCTTGTGACATTTTCCTCTAATGTTCGGCTACTGAATCGTTGTACTCTATGAAAAAGTTTTCATTACAGTTTCTGTTGGTGCAGTTTTATATTTTATGTAGTGCTTTTTTTTTTTGTGATAAACATATGTTGTATCGTGAGAGTGTATGGGATCGTGAAAATGATGCCAACTTTGAGTTCTTATCCCAAAGTGAATATTTATCTGAAAACAAATTATGTATAAGACCTCAAAATGTACAAAAACCTATGAAGGCGGTGGATCATTAAGACAGTTAAATTGCTCTGTTTTTTGTGATAGGAACTTGGATCTTGGAGTGACATGGATGTTTGTAAAGTGATTTAGAAGCTTATTATCTTCATGATTTTAGAGATTAACCCCAAATATATATGAACTGAAAGCTTTAAAAAGGTACAAGTTATGTCTATGACTTATATTACTAATGTAGATTCAGCTGAGTAACAAATATAGAGATAGAATAACAGCTACATAAAAAAAGTAAAAAAATCATATCTTCTAAGTTCTGATTATGGCAATTAACTTACGCCAAAGAACTAGTGAAATGATTTTCAAAATAATCGGGATGAAACAATTGAACAACAATGTTTACACTAAAGCTTCTTAAATAAGTCATAGAATCCCTCACTCACTATCAATTTGACATTACCAAATTGCTCAATGTTTGGCAATAACTTCTTGTTAACATCCCAATCACTTTTTCACTTGATAATGTTGTAGAAAATTGTTCAACGACTGTTGAATGATTGACAATCTATTTTTCACCTATACAAGATGAAAATATTTCTTGTTTTATTTCAGAAATGTATAAATCCCTTCAATTTATATGAACATTTACTTGGCATCACTAATAGATCAGGTTTGCAGACTGTCAAATATATACCAGTGATCCACAAGCAAATACTTATTCTTAGGATCCACCACCTGTATGTGGTCTAGTCGTCAATTAATCTTTGGCACTGGTTTGGTGAACATCAGTGTAAACATGAGGCGGTATGCAAGACTTCTTAATTTCCAAATATTGCTGTGTAAGGCATCATAAGTAGTTGTTTTCTATTTGTTCTACGAAATGACATTGTATGCTCTTGTTTTTCCACAAGGTTTCACCTATTGAGACACAACTTGTAGTGTTGAACTGGCCTTGGCAACTTACTAATAATATTTTCCATTCGATGTGAGAAAGTAATGTCCTACCAAATTCGTGATGAGACAAATTCAGAGAAATAGAGAAGAAAATTCATTGATGTTTGGGGGTTGACTATTTAATGGAATGAAAAATGAAGTTAAGTAAACAAAAATTACAGTAACGACATTGTATCTGGTTTAGATAAATCTGTTATTACTCTAAAATAAATATGGTTAATTGTTGTTCTAAAAAAACCTGGTTAATTGTTCAGTTTTCAGCTGGTCATTTTCTTTTTTGGAGTTGCATTTATTCACTAAACTGGCATATTGTTTAATTTTGATAAATCTATGTTCCTTCTTTCTATTTTCTACGTGGGCGTCCTCAAGATGTCCCTGGATAACTGGAAATGCCAAAAGAGGTAACACGATTAAAGACTCTCAATATGATTAATAGCTTACGGTGCTGTGTATTTTTGTACTCAGCTATCTTAGAAAACTATATGTTTTCATCCTCACCCACTTTTGTTGGTATATATGTCTGGCACAGTTGGCACAGCCCTTGATCTAGTGGCTTGCATATCTGGGTGGTCTACTGGTCTTCTCAAATTTGAATAATGTGCCAATTACTATCAGAGAAGTTCCTCAAACTCTCTCCACTCTTTTTAGAAAGATGAAAATAGCATCATTTCGACTATTCACATGTATCAACTTACAATTATGATTACGAGGGAAAAACACCGTTTTAATTTAATTTCACATTACTTTTTAGTATTGCTTTAGCAAATATTCTCTTTGCATGTCTTTCTCATTATGTACTTAACCTTGTATTGACACGTGGAAAAGAGATATCGAGGGCGTTGGACTAATTTATTGTTCCAATAAATGTGTTTACGTTACGCCTTGAGTTTGGTGAATTAGGTGACAGATTCGGTCAATGTAATCAAATCGACAAAATCAGTTTCACTTTCATAATCTGATTCAAATTAATAAAATTTCACCTACCATACATCCATGATAGTTGTTTCTGTACCTATTTATATCTCGGTGCGGGCTGCTTAGTGGGAGAACCCATGGGATAAGAGCTCGATAATCTATGAATTTCTGGCAATGGAGGACTCTAAAACAGGGAATGGGGGAAACAAAAAGAAGTTTACATGCAGCAAATTTCATTGGAAGCCTGAGGAAGATATACTGCTGACAACACTTGTCCAAAGGTTTGGTCCAAATAATTGGGAGCTTATAGCGAAACACTTCCCAGGAAGAACAGGTATCCATATCCATTCTTTATTTCACCACATATGATTGGATTTTTCCCATCTGTTCCAATTTCTTAACTAAAATCGCGGCTTCTCTATTTTATTTTAATTGCAGGGAAGAGTTGTCGCTTAAGGTGGGTGAATCAATTGGATCCCCAAATTAATAAGACGCCGTTTAGTGTAGAGGAGAAGCGAAAGGTTCTTGAACTTCATCAATGCTATGGAAACAAATGGGCAATTATTTCTAAGCATTTTTGTCGTCGAACAGATAATCAAGTGAAGAATCAGTACCATGTACTTATCGGCAGTCGGACGTTCAGAGCCACTAGCCCACCTTCTGGTGACAACCCTGAAGACACTCCTAAAGATGAATCTATGAATTTGTCTCAGTTTGAGAATGTATCAACAATGGCATTTGGATCTCAAGTTTCAAATATTTCTTATAACAGAGATAACAACAGTGGCTTTGATCCATGTTCTGATGTCATACCTTATAGGGTTGAGGTGCCGTTTATTGACAGTGGACGTTCTGTTTATGGCAAGAATGAAATGTGGTATGCTGCAAGTGGCTCGGATCCGGGCTTGATTGGTCCTCATTCTTTTGATAACGCTAATCTAGGATACATCGGTACCGATCAGAACACAATCTGGGACGATGCGATGAATTCTGATGTTAGCTATACTGAACTCTTGAATCTTCCTTTAGTGAGTCCTCCCCAGCAAGGATGTGTCAAAGATCATAACTTCATAGACTTTTTTGGACTTGAAAAGCCTTGATGAAGTCGCTTTCGTACTTTCTTTTTATGATTTTGTGTGTGTTGTTTTTACATTGAAGTGAGTACATCAGGAAATGTCATCCTGTTTAAGTTTGTGCTTTGAGTCAGTCTGTTGTTGATTTGGGTCTGTTGAGTTAATAAAAGTGTTTCCTTTTCCCTATTTCTGTCTTGGCATCTATCTGGGTTTTTAAACTTGCACACAAGTAAATTTTGCTCGATTCCCAAATTGCAAGATGCTAGATTATCGTCTGC
This sequence comes from Primulina huaijiensis, assembly GCF_012295235.1. NCBI lineage: Eukaryota > Viridiplantae > Streptophyta > Magnoliopsida > Lamiales > Gesneriaceae > Primulina > Primulina huaijiensis. The sequence continues at coordinate 2,628,152 of NC_133310.1, read as the reverse complement.
CTGCGGAGGCCGATTAAAGACTAGTAGGCAAGGTCTTAAATCGCAAGTCCCTATACTGTGTAATGACTTGGGATTGAACCAGATTGGATGCACCTTGTCCGCTGTTCTTTAACCGGACCACACTGGCAACTCCATCTGTTGAGGCATTTCTTGCCAAAATGATGGCACTATAATTCATAGGAAGACATAATTTAGCATTGGAAGTTTCTTTCACAAAGACAAGATTGTCTTCAAATGCAGCCGCGAGGAAAATTTATGATGCGACATTCATTAACTCAACCCGTAGTTTTAATTGGATAATACAAAAATACCACAAATGGATTCTCACTGCATAGAAGTCGATTTACTTTCATCAAATCTAAGAAATTTAAACGTATCTATGATGTAAACACCAAAGTTCCCATTATGCTGAAAATATTGCCAAACAAATTAGGAGGAATGTGTCATAACTTATAGACCACTTGATGCAAGGCTAGTTTGAGTTGGCCAAAGTCCCAAGAAAGAAGGGGAAAGAGGTGAATAAACCCGCGAGACGAGAAAGAAGAGATTTTACTCAATAGAATTCAAGAATATATTTCGCTTGTTTGTAACCATTTCATACAACCAAGTGACTATATTTTTGTATCTATATATCTTCTATTTCGATTGAACTACAAAATCCTTTAGCCTTTTTGGCGGCCGTTTATCTTCTTTCCTTGTACTTCTACACTCGTCATGTGTATCAGACTATGTTTCTGTTAAAATAAATATTGTGAAATATCCAAATCCAAAGACAATGAGATCGAGGAAAAGGGTATTAGTCATAATCTCGTGAACAACAATCATGGTACTGTAGTGGATGCAGAATATGAAGTTTAGTATTCCGAGCTTCCGGTACATATTTCTTATCAATCATCGTGGAAACGACTATATAATTTCATTAATTAAACTCCAAATTATGAACATAAATTAATGATGAATTTAAAAAATTATAATTTTCTAAAAAAAACTTCTAAATTTTATGTTTAAAAAGTTAAATAGATATCTTTCTTGTTGATTGAAAAAGAGATTTTCAATCTCTCGGCAGATTTTATATTTAATTTTTTTATTAAATAAAAGATAATAAATAACAAAATAAAATTTTCAGATTTTGAAGATCCAAAAACCGAAATTTACGCCAAAATTTTGTATTTATCGATTTTCTTTTGTTTAGGATTTCTCAACGCATACAAAATATAATCTCTAAAAATTTATATTTCTAAAATCTTATTCTATTAATATCTTTTAGATATCAAATAATATATAATATATATTCTCTATATATTAAAGATATTATTAATATTTTTTGGATATCATCATAATAATCCAAATCATAATTTAAATTTAATTAATATTTCAAAATCAATTATATTTTTATCAAAACTCTTGAAGTTATGAAAATAATTTTCCATCTTCACATATAGAAATTACATTTTATCTCTTCATTAATTGGAAGACGTAATGGGGACCATTTGTTTATGAGAAATTATAATAAAATAGATAAATAATTAAACTCTTTAATTAATTCATCTAATTTATTAATTTCATAATTACTCCATCATAGAATTGCATTATTCTTCATTTTAGAATATCTTATTCTACGAAAAGAGTAGTGCATTGATATAATCATTATATATGAATTAATTCTTCATATATAATTTGTAATTGAAGCTAGAAATTTTTTGTTTACCTCTCCATTTATTTCTTATAATCATTTATCATCAATTTACTAGTAAGTGATTCAACTTATAATCTAATAAATAATTAGTTAGGTCCTACCATCAGTTCCATAATCAACAAAAGATATAATCGTATTTTACTTCCCACAAGAAGGAATGTATTTTATGTCTGTGAATTCATATGCCCAGTTAATCATTTCAAATGTAAATCTAAAATGCAAGTGTTGAGAATGTAAAATTTTAAACTTTAAACAAATAAATTAAGAATCACATATATGAAATTTACATGTTTTCACGTGTTTCTTTTATATAATTTACTTTTAGTAAAGAATGTCATTATGATTTTTTGGTACATTGACTCTCAATGCATCGATATATTAATAATAATTATTTAATTAAAACTTTACTATAATATTTTTTTAAATGTTCAAAAAATAATTAAAAGTTTTAATCAAAATTTTCATCTAATAAATGATTTTTTAAAAAATATTTATTTATTCTTTAAATTTTAGATATACAAATAATATATGAATTTTTAATATTTTTCCTATTTTTTTTATTAGTAACAGTTCCACTCAATCAATATATCAAATACAATGATAAATAATTCAATTTGATGACATGATTGTTATCTTTATTCGAATATGATCTCAAATGATAGATATATAAAAAATATAATGATTAAATATATTCAATATCAATAATTTTAATTAATTATCTAAACGATCATACTTACTTATTTTAATATTATGTGTATTGCATGAGTGATATACTAATTAATAATAGAGTGTGTCTCATGTGAGACCGTCTCACGGATCTTCATCTGTGAGACCGGTCAACCCTACCCATATTCACAATAAAAAGTAATACTATTAGCATAAAAAGTAATACTTTTTCATGGATGACCCAAATAAGAGATCTGTCTCACAAATACGACCCGTGAGACCGTCTCATACAAGTTTTTGCCTTAATAATAATAATAATAAAGATAGGAAAATAAATTTTTTGTTTTACTAACATTGGCTATTTGGTTTCGTTCTCCCAAGTTTTAAAATTTTGGTTTTAGTACACTAACTTTGGTTTTTTTAGTTTACAATCCAATATCGTTGGAGTGCTTGCGTTGCACTGAAAAATACTAACGTGATATCATAAATTGCTTATTTGTCCTATGTCATATAAAAAATTGAATAAAAATAGTCAAAAATGAAAAATTACTGTACCAAAATAAAATTTTGAAAACTTAATGAACCAAAACTCGAAATCGAATAAATCTGTTTTCCCATTTCATTATTTGGTGGTCGATTTAATTCGATCGATTATGAATTTATGTATTAGTCGGTAGATTTTTTAATACTAAAAACGAGATCCATATAATAACCAATTGTGCTAAATTCGTGCGCAAAAACATAATTATTTAACAACAAACAAAACATAGAACTATAAAAGTAAATTATTCAGAGCAATCCATTTAATCAAAAAAAAAATATTATGCAATAATTTATGAATTATCTCTTTATATCTCGTTGAAATATTAAATATATGATTATGTAAGCTCTATCTTACGTATTTTTTCATCATCTATTTTTAACTAATTACTACATTAATAATTATTAGATTTCACAAGAAAATTTCTTTAAATATAACAAGCAACGCACACCCGAAAAACTAGTTAATATTAATATTAAGTGTATGTATTTTGTGAGACGTTTTCATGAATTTATAACGGGGTCGATCCGATCCATATTTGAAATAAAAAATAATATTTTTAATATAAAAATTAATACTTTTTCACGGGTCGGAAGATCAAGTCAGATTGAGATCATTATCACAAAATTAACTTGAGATAAGATTTTTTGTGTAATATTAAACCCACATTAATATTAATATATATAAAAAAAGAGGATAATTGATGCAACATATAGAATTCTACCATGACAACAATTACTTCGAAGCGATAAAATCCTAATAGGATTCTTCTATACAATGTTATTATAGATACACGTACATATATATATGTAATGTTTTGTTCTACAAACCGCAGCCTTCATCTTCTCTCTTTCCCTACTTAATCATTAAACTTCCTTAAGAAAGCAATACAATTTTCGATGGCGCCTCCAGTTTTCGCATCCGAGACGGGCGGCGATTCCTTTCCGGCAAAGTTGACTTACCAAGTCGTCCTTTGTTCCATCATAGCAGCCTTCGGAGGTCTTATGTTTGGCTATGATATTGGCATATCAGGTGTGGAACCATGATTTTACGTAACTCTTAATGTAAATTTCTTATTTGTTTCAAAGAAATCAAATCAAAATCACAAATCCCACCTAGATTTTTCGTTCATGAATCCAACTTTCAAGAACGGAATTCAAATATATGACGTTTACAATATTCCTTTTCTTGCTATGATTTTCTTCAAGATCCTGAAACTATATATATATAAATCCTGCAATCTTTATATTTTCTTTAAATCTTGATAATAATATTCCGTAAACAAATTTATGTAAATAACGTGAAATAATATTACACGAATCAATGTCATGCAGGAGGAGTAACGTCCATGGATAGCTTCTTGCTGAAATTCTTCCCCGTCGTGTACGAAAAGAAGCACAGAGCAAAAGAAGATAACTACTGCAAATATGACAATCAGATGCTCCAACTCTTCACATCGTCACTGTACTTAGCAGCGGTGGTGTGCAGCTTCTTCGCGTCGTTTTGCTGCAAAAAGTTCGGGCGGAAGCGCACCATGCAGATGGCTGCGTTCTTCTTTTTTGTCGGAGTAGTCCTCAACGCTGCCGCCGTCAATATCCCTATGCTCATCGCTGGTCGTCTTTGTCTAGGCGCTGGAGTTGGGTTTGGAAATCAGGTATAATATTCTTATATTTTATAAATAGAAACAATAGTTTTACGTCCAATTTATTTAAAATATGGTGGTATAGAATATACATTAATATTTGTTGTATTTATTGAATGTGATAAAATATATATATATTGAAGTTTTACTTCCAATTTATTTAAAATATGGTGGTATAGAATATACATTAATATTTGTTGTATTTATTGAATGTGATAAAATATATATATATTGAGATATAAAGTAATTGAATTAGAAGTAATTGTCTTCGATTTGATAGAATTATGATCCTAGCAAGCAGAGGATGCAGCTGCTTGAAAGCTTTAAAAAGAAATCATGGTCGAAAATAGAGGATTAAAATTTTTATTTTTCTACTTTTTTTGTAAAATAATTTTTACAAAGCTCTAATCTTTATTTCCAT